>NC_046156.1:157645121-157717126 GCF_011064425.1 Rattus rattus | reverse complement strand
CATGGAGCTCTCATTCACTGTGAAGCCCCTGTCTGCACACGTCACTCTAGAGTGCTTCTTAGATACTTGTAGAGTTTCCTTAAGCACCATACATGCACAGATGGCGAGTGCTGTTCACAACGGTGTCTGACCACACGGTTGCGTGCTGCTGAGTCACAAGAGGGCAGAGGTCATTACCATGGCTTCTGGACGTGCACAGTGGCTCTGAGGGGCTGGAATCGCTTCTGCAGAGGCCTTCAGGGTTTGAAGAAACACACAGCTGTGCAGAGGAGAGAAAAGTCATAAAATGGTTCTGTGCAGTTATGTGTTTTCATTAGCTCTTTAGAAAACATGAAGGTTCAGGGCCAAGAATGAAGTAGAAAGCTGACATTTGCAGTGATTCTGTCAGTGTTGCGCTGTGTGAACATTCAGTCTGTGGCTTTCAATAACGTAACCAATGTGGTTTGTAAACTATTGGTAAGGATATTTGGGGAATGTGTTGGGGTGAGAACAGAGTTACTGTCTGTCCATGATCCAGCTAAGATGAGCTGAAAGACTAAAAATAGCAACCAACACTTGGGAGCAGAGACAAGGAGATCACTAGGGCCTGCTGAATCCTGCTCAGCTCCAGGTTCCAGGAGAGATCCTTTCTCAAGGGAACAAAATGGGGACTTAAAGAAGAGGATCCTCTCTGTTTCCCTTTGGCCTGTATGGGGTACACGCATTGCACATACTTGCACATGCAAACACACATTACCCAAATAAAACAAAGTCAAAATACTTTCTGAGTCAATATTGAGAAAACTCCATACATTCTTGGAAAGAGAACAAAACACAGTAAAAACTACCTAAACAATCTACATAACGTATAATTTAATTAGGAATAATATGTTATATGGTCAGAGTGTCAAACAAACACAAGATTCAAGTGTGCCAACAACATAGAATCTATGTCAAGTATAAAAACCCAGATATCACACAATTAAATTAAATTTAAGTTATCATATCCAGGGCTTGGAGATGGCACACTGGGCAAGTGTTTGCTGGATGAACATGAAGAACTGAGTTTAAATTTCCAGAACTTATGTAAAAAGCTAGGCAATGGGCACAGTGACTTTAATCTTAGTGCTGGAAAGGGAGAGATGGGAAGATCCCAGGGGCTTCCTAGGGATCCATTCAAGTCTGATAGTGAAGCTCCAGGGTTAGTGAGAGACCCTGTCTCACAAAACAAGACAGGACCACAGCTCTATGGCTGAACACACAATGCACGTCGCTCTCGGGACCAAGAGGGATCAAGCTGAAACTGACTTCCTCCCTGCTGCCTGCCTTTCCCATTTCTAGGAGAGGCTTTGCAGTCTGCTGAGGAGGAAAGGTCACGGGCAGTATTACCCATGGGCAGAACGTCCATCCTACAACATCCTCACGTCGGGCTTGCAACCCCATAAGAACAACGATACCAACCAACCAGAGCTTCCAGGGACTAAACCCTACCTGAAGACTATACATGGACTGACCTGGGGCTCCAACTGCATTTGTAGCAGAGAATAGCCTTGTTGGGGCACCAGTGGAAGGGGAAGCCCTTGGTCCTGCCAAGGTTGGACCCTCAGTGCAGGGCAATGTCGGAGGGTGGTTAGGGGGGTGAATGGGGGGGAACCCCCATATGGGGGAGGGGAGGGGGAGGAGAGGGAATGGGGCTTATGGACAGGAAACTGGGAAAGGGAGTAACATTTGAAATGTAAGTAAAAAATATACCTAATAAAAATTTTTAAGGGGTTGGGGATTTAGCTCAGTGGTAGAGCGCTTGCCTAGCAAGCGCAAGGCCCTGGGTTCAGTCCCCAGCTCCGAAAAAAAGAAAAAAAAATTTTTAAAATGTGTTTGCTCTGGAGGAGAAGTGCTTTAGATTTTTAATCTGGACTTAAAGGGCTGATAATAAAAGACAAAATCTGTTATGTTTGTATTTTCTAATTGTGACTAAACGTGTAACCCTAGATACATATTGAAAAATCAAGCACACAGTCTATACTTGTGGGATAACCACTAGTCTTTCTTTGTTCTGTGAAACCTGTATAAAGACACAATCTGATTGCTAGTCAGAGCTGGGAGAATCCCGACCACCTCACCTGATTCACTCCCCTTTCCCCTTCTCTGACTCCTTATCTCCTCTGTGGGCCACCCTGATCACTGCTGGGGCAGCCCCTCACCCGTTCCCACCCCTCTCCTGGCAATCAGGGAAGGAGGGGTGAAGTGCTCTAAAACACTGCTTGCTGAACAGTAAGACCATCACACTCATAGCCTCTCTTGTCTGTGGTTACTGGAACCAGAGCACACAAGGTCGGGCCAACTTCTCCCCAGAAGGGGGAACATGACTGAGATCTGTCACTAGCTGTGCTGTCTCTAAAGAAAACCTGGGCGTGGTGGAGCAAGCCTGGAATCCAGCACTTGGGAGGGGAAGGCAGTAGGATTAAGTGATTAAGGTCATCCTAAACATTGAGTTTGAGGCCATCCTGGGTTATGTGAGACCGTGTCTCAAGGACCCCTCTTTCAGCACCCCTCACCGGACAAGAAGAGGAGGGAAGCCAGGTGTTATGATAGCACATGCCTGTGCTTTAGTATTCATGAGACTGAGACAGGAGCAGGTGAGTTCAAGTAAAATCTGAGCTATAGAGCAAACCAAGACCAGTTACTTAGTAACACCTTTCTTTCTTTCTTACTTTCTTCCTTTCTTTCTTTCTTTCTTTCTTTCTTTCTTTCTTTCTTTCTTCCTTCCTTCCTTTCTTTCTTTCTTTCTTTTTTGAAACAAAGTTTCTCTGTGTAACCCTAGCTGTCCTGGAACTCACTTTGTACACATAGTAACATCTTGTCTCTCTCATACACACACACACACACACACACACACACACACACACACACACAGCAGAAAGAGAATAAAATGGGATAAATAACAAAAGAGCAGGCAAAGCTAAAGGTGAATGTGTGTGTATGACTGTGACTGTGTATCTCTGTCTGTATGTATGCATCTGTGTGTTTGTCTATGTGTTTGTGTGTCTCTCTCTGTATCTGTGTGTCTACCTGTGTCTATGTGTATGTGTTTCTGTGTGTGTGTGTGTGTGTGTGTGTGTGTGTCTGTGTGTGTGTGTAAATCATGACCATATTTACCCCTGGATGAGGACCAGCATCGACTATGACCTGGTGATGTCCATAGGGATCTTCTAAAGCATTGAGGGACATTTATTTCCTGACAGTGCTTAGCTCATAGGCCCCTTTATTGTTATTATCCTTTAAACCAGATATGTAAATATATTAGTTACTCATAACAACGTGCTGGTTTGTAACTCAAACAAATTTCCGTTGATAGATTTTAGACCAAGTGTTAAATACAACCACTGCTGGCAACCATCATCAAAGTTACATGGTAATATTCTACTTACTTATTTAAGTGGAGAATAAGCCTTGCTATGTAGAACTGGACTGGTCTGCAACAGGTGATTTTAGAAGGGAGGGGATTAAGGTGTTCAGAGGGAGATAAGAGAGGCTAATAGGAAGATGATAGTGAACATATAGTTGTTATACACTGTTATATAAATATATATTTGTCACAATGTATATATATGATAATATCACTATTATATATTGTTAATGTATAATAATAAAACACTTTTATAAGAATATTTTAAGGATTTGGGATATTATTGCCATTCCACCTCAAGGTCAGATAATTATTTAAAACTTTAGTTTTAAAGTTCAGTAATTAGACTTCATCAGCTTCCATCAACTTTAGGTAAGCATTGGATGCACACAGAACACAACTGTAGAGCTCAACAGAGACTGTAAACACCAAGTTGCAGACTTTCATGCCTTCTAAGGAAAACCAGGGCAAAAGACTTGTTCCTCAGTGACAAGTGCTGGGCTTTAAAATAAATTGATTTGGGATGATTCATATTAAAGCATTTAATATAAAAGAAAACTGGATTTCTTCCTTCATGTTTCAGAGAGCTAGGATTTCATGTGTAGACCACTGTGTCCAGAAATACCCAATTTTCAAGCTACATACAGTGATATTGTCTTTGAAGATTCTAATTACTAAGTAAAAACAACAAATTTCATTCTGCAGCTGAACACGTGTGTGGAAGAGAAATGAAAATAACCTTGAAGATGGGCAGAAAAGGGGGTGAGAGTAACTCAATAGTAAGGGATTGCCTAGAGTGCCCAAGTCATTGTATCCATCCCCACCGATGGAAAAAGAAAACCACTTGGGATGTCTCAGACAGGAGAAATAGAAAACACTAAAGGATTCCAGAAGGCGGAGAAGAGGAAGACTAGTTTGTAATAAAACACAATCAGAAAGGCATGGAATTTCCAGATATGGTAGCAGCCCTCTGCAATGCCAGCACGTGGGTGGATGAGGCAGGATGGTCATGGGTTCGAGTCCTACCTGGGCAGGATAGCATTTCTGTAATAGTCTGGGACATAGAGAGACCCTGTCTTTAAAGACTGTATATTGACCCAACCCAAACCAAGATGTAACTATGAAGAGAAAAAAGCTGGACAGGGAATGGGTCATGGGAGACAAGGGATGAAGACATAATGATGTGTCTTTCACAGCAAGAACACAAGAGTAGGCAGAAACCACACACAGGTAAGACATGGACAGTGAGGGAATAACAGTGGAAGCACTTCATAGTCAGGAGAAGTCATTTTGCTCACTTGGGAAAAAACTTGGTGTGATCTTCTATTGGGTCATCACCTTCCTTCCATTTCTCCATGCATCCTCCACAGGAGAAACACCGGACGATGTCCTTTTTGCCTAGAAAAGGAATGGGGTCAGTTCTACAGCACATACACCTGTTCACCAACTCACAAGACAACTCCAGATGTTTAGATTTACTGGGCATTCACAGTCACAGGCAACCAACATGCAATTGCTTAATGAGTAAATCAAAAAGAATGTATTCTAGCTGGGGTGGGACAGAAGAACAAATTTATGAGTCTCCATGCAAGCTGGATTGTGAAGAACTACTTGTGTCTCCTCACATCATTGCCAGCAATATTTAACTAGAAATAGAAGCCCGTAACCCATGAGATTGAAGAAGACTGGCAAGAGGAGTCACTTGTTAAGACCATGTGGTAAAAAGATCATCTGTACCAGTGGAATATGTCTGTTGGATGAAGTGGATGCAGAATCCCCAGGTTCAGAGGCTGAACACTAGGGAGCTTTGGGAAACTGAAGGTCTTATGGGCCCCAAAGAGATCTATGTCAAATGGTGAAGAATACAGAAATATGTACCAGGATTTGAATATTTGGTCCACACTAAATACTGACACTAAAGAGATGCTCAGCATGAGAGCAGTGGCTGCTCTTGCAAAGGAGTCCAGTTTGGTCCCAGCACCCCATGATGGCTCACAGACAATTGCAACCCCAGTCCCCGGATCCAGCACCCTCTCTGAACTCTGAGGACATCATGCAGGCATGAGGCATGTGTACTTACATGCAGGCAAACACACACACACACACACACACACAGACACACACACACACACAAGAAGGAAACCTGACTCACCTGTGTAGAAAAGACCTGCTTTGACCAGAGCTTCAACAGCCATAGGTGATTCATGGGGCCAGTCCTTAAACGTGTCCATTCTTAGTCCTTCATTAGCAAAGACACTGTCATTGCTATAAGCTTGGATAAAAAGATGGAGGTGAGACAAGCAGGCTTTGATAGGATGTGTGCATATGCAAGCGAGTCTCTGTGTGTGCACATGTGTATATCTGTGATTGTGTGTCTGTGTGTGTGTGGGGTGCACATGTGAGTGTTTGTGTGTCTGGTGTGGGTGGATGGATCTGATGATCCATGCTGGGGTCAAAACTGTGAGTGGTTAGAAGAGCAGGAAGGAGGAAAAGATACAAGAGCTACCCTGTTAGAACTCCGGGAGCAGAGCAACAAAGTTTGGGGTGCTCCATTCATTCTATTCATATCTGTGTATGATCAATGTGTTAAAATGTAACTTAAGACTGTCCACTGACCGTGTAGCATCAGGATACAGCAAAATAGAGAGGCAATTCCTGTTTCCAGACTGAGGTCATTTCCCCTGTGGCTCCCTTACAACAATCATTTTGATGGCTCACATTTTGAGATGACCAGACTGTGGGGGGAGGGGATCTCCATTAGACATTCTACCTCATCCTGGCTTCTGGATACTGGTTCTTGCATTTTCCATGCTATGAGGACTTGAAATTACATTGTCCTTGCCTTGGTCTCCCAAGTTTCTCAAGTTGAAACCTTGTTTGTATTCACACTTAACCCTAGATGAGGGTTGTTTTCCTCTTGCTTTAAGTATTTCTTTGACATAGAGAATACTACACAGTAATTTAATTAACAACAAAAAGATTTTCACAGTCTAGAAACCTATGTTTTCTTTGAGGTTTGACCTCTATTAAGCCACATGGCCACAGGGAATAGGTTCTACAGTTTTCCTTAGTGCTCACAGGGTGTTCTCTGTTTGGAGCAGGCTGGCACTTCAGACTTTCTTTGGTTTCCTTCTTTACCTGATCTCTTCACCTATCTCAGAAATCTGTCTTAGGACTTAAAGTTCTGTGTGTGTTCAAGTGTATGAAGGCACATGTGCATATATGGACTCATGCCTGCGGAAGTCAGAGGACACCCTTCACTGTTTCTCCCTGGTTGTTAGGGAGGGCAGCTAGGATGTGAAATCCCAGAAACCATGCCTCTGTCTCCCCAGCCTGGGATCACAAATGCGCAACAGTGACACCAGATGGCCAGAGAGGAGGTCAGATCCACTAGAGATGGAGTTGCGGATTATTGTAAGCTGCTACTATGTAGACATGTTGAAAGGCACTTAAGTCCTCTGCATGAACAACTGATGCTCTTAACATCTGAGACGTCCCTTCAACCCCAAGTTTATTGGGGGTGGGGGCCATGATGATTTGCTAGGTTAGAAAGCTATCCTTCTACTTATGATATTTTCAAATCAGCTCCCTTAGTGCTGGGATTGCAGGCATGGACACTGGAACTGGCACTAACCTCCTGCAGCCTATACTGGCCTCTAACCCAATATCATAGTCCAGTCTGGCCATAAGCGCCTCCTTCCAAGAGCAGCAATTACAGGGGTGAACAATCCTACCCAGTCAACCACAGACTACTTACTGTAATATGATCGCTTTCTTCCTGTCCACTCTCCCTTGTCCCCAGGTCCCTGACTCTGCTCAGCCTGAACTAGGAGCCTGTCCTACTTGCTATGTAGTTGCTCTACTGACCTAAATTCCTAACACTAGGTTTTGTTTTCCATGGGTGCTGGAATGGACCAGAGGACCAGGCCTATTCTAAGCAAACAAGTAATGTCCTCAGCTCTGTCACCTCATTTGGTTGTGAACATCCCCCAGTTTCTTAACAATGCAGCAAGCCATTTGAGGATGCTTTGGGGGTTGGGGATGTAGGTCAATGGGTAACTTGCTCTCCTAATCGTCTTGGTTCCATCCTCAGCACCTGAGAAGCTCCACTTCAGCACTCAGCAGGAGGGCCACAAGTTCAAGGCTCGTTTGAGTTCGAGGCCAACCTGGGACAGGAGAGACCCTAAAAAACTGCTTCCAAAACATTTTATCCAAAAATCTAGTTGTTTTAAGGGTAGCATCCATTACAGCACCAACACTACATAGTTATGCTTACCTGCACTAAAAACTAAGTAAGCCACTTCAATGAAGGACTCCATGATACAGAAGCTTGCCACTAAACCTAATAACATCTTAATTAATGCCATCATGGTAGAAGGAGAGAACCAGCTCCTAGAAGCTGTCCTCTGACTTGTGCACCTTCACACGTGGGACCCATGGACATACACAGACAATAATAAGTAAATAATTGAGTGTATATATTTTTTAATTTACTTTTAAATTTTTCTTTATTTTGGTCTACATGTTTGACTGCACCACATGTGTGCAGTGGCCACAGAGGTCAGAGGAAGACACTGGACCCTCTAAAACCAGACTTGCAGAGTTGTCAATTGCCAGAGGATGCTGGGAACTGAACCTGAGTCCTTTGCAAGAGCAGCAGGTGCATTAACCACTGAACCATCTCTCCCGCTCATAAATAAAGAAGAAAAACAAACCAAAGTCATCCCATAATAGGGAAATCACTAATCACTAATGAACATAAGTTTTAAAGAAGGGCTGGAGAGATGGCTCAGTGGTTAAGAGCACTAACGGTCTCTCAGAGTTCCTGAGTTCAGTTCCCAGCATCCACATCAGACAGTTCACAAATGCCTGTTACTCCACCTCCAAAATACCTGATGTTCTTGCCTTGCTTTCAAAAGAATCTGTATACACATGGCACATGCACACACACACACACACACACACACACACACACACACACAGACAGAGAGAGAGAGAGAGAGAGAGAGAGAGAGAGAGAGAGAGAGAGAGAGAGAGAACAAGCAAAGTGTTTTGAATGAGTCTGAGGTTTTTACCTGATACTACAGGTAATTCTCTTCTGACCCAGGAATTCACAAAATGTTCTCCCTGAGGAAAGAAATTTGGTTACCGACTGATGGACTTTTAAATTATGCATCCATTTGTAAGCTGCAACTAAAGAACTTCCTCCACTGAGGCCAAGTGTTTCATTAGAGCAGCCGAATTTGGGCAAAGCAGTTGTTTCGTTCTGGTTTGATTTTTACTGACTCGGGGAATGTTTACGCAGTTCCAAACATCAGTGAAATGGAAACTTTCTCAGGGCCACTCTTACCAGACAGCTCAACAACAGAACTGCAGTCACACACAGATGTATGTGACTCATGAGGAACTGAGACTCAGGAAGGCCTCACCTCAGAAGGGCCTCTCCAGTTGAGCAACTCTCCCTCTGAGAGAACTGCCCCAGGCTCTCAACCCATGCTGTCTGAGTCAGTCAGCCAGAACAGTCTCCCTTGGCTTCAGTTCGGGTGGATTTCCCAGTGCCCACCACTAGGAGGAGATCCTCGCTGGTTTGAGTCTAAATACCCAGCTGCAGGAGGCAGCTCTGAGGGCCCTGCCTCTGCCAGGCACCACAGAGGACTGAGTCTGTCATCCACGTGGAGGCAGCAGAAGGATGCTAGGGAGTGGCCTCAGGCAGAAGCAGAAGCCACCCACAGCCAGCTTGGAAAACCAAGTCTAAGCGGCTCCAGCTTAGCAAGGCAGCAGGATTTCTGTTTTCCTCTCTGCAGACAAGAGGCAGGAGAATGAGAAGAGAAAGGGAGAAAGGCACAGAATCCATCAGAAAAGAAAACAGAAACCCTCACCCTGACAGTTCAGAAATTACTCAGAACATACACTGCTGGAAATGGTGGTGTGTTTTCGATTACCGTTACATGAAGAAATCCCTCGTAGGTTTGTATGTACTTGGCAATTTCCTCTGCGGACTTCTTGCTTTGAAGAAATTCACATCTAGGATTAAAAATATGGTTAAAGTTTACTCCCAATATCAACGACATCAATATTGATGAAAAGCACCCCAATATTGCAATAAGATTATCTATATAGCAATAAATGTTCGCTAAAAAACCATCAAATTGTTGAATTTTGTACTTCAATAAAACTGTCAAATTTCCCTGAAGTTTTACTTGTAAGGATTAATATCATGCTGTTACAAAACTTTAAAATATATTAATGATAAAACACGTCATTACTTATACATCAGACCTCGTGTTGGCTAGGTACTTTTTGTCAATTTGACACAAGCTTGAGTTATCTTGGAAGAGGGAGCCCCATCAGAGAAAATGCCTCCATCAGATTGGCTTGTAGGTGAGTCTGTGTCGAGTTTCCTTGATTAGTGACTTTTGTGGGTGATCCCAGTCCACTTCGGGCAGTACTGCTGCTGGGAAGGTTGTCTTGGAAGGCATAAAAGAGATAGCTGGACCCAAGCCTGAGAGCAAGGCAACAGGCAGTGTCCCTGCACAGTTTCTGTTTGTTCTTGCTTATGTTCCTACCCTGACATCGCTTGGTGTTAGACTGTAATCTGTGCAAGGGAAACCAGCCCTTTCCTCCTCAGATTGCTTTCGGGTACGGTGTTTTGCACAACAACAGAGAGCAAAGCAGTACAAACCTTCTTATTATTTTAATTCTTATTTCGAGACAGGGTCTTTCTGTGTTGTGATGGTGTTGTCAAAGTCTTCACCTCAAGCAATCCTCCCACCTCTGTTTCTACAGTAGCCTGTACTATAGGCATGTAATACTATGCCCTGCTGTCGTTTTCTTGAAGAAAATATGAGGTTGATTCACAGCAAGTAGGGGATGGAACACACACACACTCTCTCTCTAAATCAATGTAAAAACAAGAGGTGGAAGAAGAAAGGCATCTGAGTATCAGCTATGAACTTCAACGGTATTAGACATCAATGCTCTTCTCTTTTAGGATGCATAACAATACCGTGGCTTTCTTTTTAAAGTCATGATTTAAAGCTATACATTAAAGGAATGACAAGTGGAACCATGCGTTAGCTGGAATTTGCTTTGCTATAACCCAGTCATTACTGTTCCACAGGGATGGTGGGAAAGAGGTAGTTGAAATATGGTAAGGCCAGATTTGGAGAAGTGTGTATTACACTTCCTCTGTTTTCTGTGTAATTTCCATAATGAAAGTTTGAAAACTACTTAGAGGAATGAATATTATGTGGCAGAAACAAAAACCACAGGCATAAAAACCACACTACTAAACGCATTGTTAAAATTAAGTAAAATTGTTCTAAGCAGCAATAACACAAATTCTGAATGTCCAAAATACAACACACTTGTTTGCTTCCTGCCGCACTAGTGTGAGGTGACCTAGGACCTGGCCCTCTTGTCATTTGTTGTTGTTGTTTTCAATCAGAAGATGACCTTGAACTCCCACTTCTCCAGTGTCTATCTTCCTAACATTGGGATTAAAGTCGTGTGCCATTTTATGCAGCAACCATTTTATTTCGTGCATATCTCTCCCACTTGAAATATTTTAAAGTTAGGGTTAAGTCATGAAACTACTGCTTGACAAGGCAAATTGTAGTATTTGGGACAACAAACAACATTTAATAACTCTTAGGAGGGCCTGGGGGAATGTACTTAAGGTCACTGCCCAACACCTACTTTGGGCAGCCACAGTAGCTGTAGCTCTAAGGAGGAGGAGAATACCTCTGTCTTCCAAGGGTACCAGCACTAACAGGCGCATAACCCACCACCCCAATTACTAAAAACAAAAATGTGGGTCTGGGGAGATGGCTCAATAGGTGACAGAACCCATCTAGAAAAGGCTATAGCAGGCAAGTGAGTTTTCTGGAGATGGCCCACCGTTTTGCATGACTGTGATGGGTGTGGTCTGAGAGGCAAGGTCCCCAGAGACTCCATCCCAGGGTTGCTTCTCGCTGCAGATATGCTTGCCTTTCCTGCCACTATTACATTGATTAATGATTTCCTGGGTATTTACCTACTCTGTTGTACAGATCTCCTGTAGAATCAATATGAAGATGTACTTTCATGTGGCAACACTGTTTGAACAAATCAATGATTTCAGAAAAACTGATTCTTTTGTAATTCTTGATGTGATTTTATAGAACTCCTAAATCTATACAAGTGATCCCTAGCCCCCTATAGAATAAAAGCTGCAAATAGGGCTCTGTGAAGTTTCATGTGTCACAGGAAAACAGGCTTGAAACAAGTTTACAATCAAGGAAAACATTCTTTTTTGGTCAGGAATGAGGCCACTCTCTGGGAACTAAAGGTAATAAACTGAGAAGGGACAATTTATTGTAGGCACAAGGACAGAAAATAAATGATTGACTAGCTTATCTATCCAAGAATTCAAAACGATGACACAAGATAGATGACTTTTCTCTTGACAAAGACATGCTAACTTATGACAAAAACTATTGCTTTAAACTTATATTGAATTTATGGAGCTAGAAAATAGATAAGGGATGTTCAGTCAGGTACTAGTCTGCCAGGAGCCAAACCCACTTTTACACCCTCAGTCTCAGGAATGTTCTCAGGAATGTTTCAGACCCACTTATACACCCTCTGTTTCTGGGAAACCTAGCCAGTTATCTGTTCTATCAGTACACCTGCAACTTGAGGTTTATGGTCACAGGAACAGAAAGAACAATGGGAGGGTGGTGACAGTGATGAATTGGCCTTAGGCCCTGTGTAGCCTTCCTGCTTGCTTGTCTTTATAAGCCACTGCCCTGAAATAAAGTTTGAGAGCTTGATCAGACAAACGACTTGCTCTCCTTCTTTGTGCCTCCTCTCCTCCATTCTTTCGCCCCCTCCTCGGGTCTCTAGTCCTAATAGAAAGACATGTAAACAATTCTACTGTAACTCTTTAAAATGTATTGACCTATGACATAAATCATTACTTTAAGCTTACTATGAACTTATGGAATATAAAAGTGTTTAGAAAACCATGAAATCAATTATCCTTCTGTAATGGTTCTACCAAACAATGACACTTAGGTAATTTTTTGAGAAAGTATAAAAACCAAGAACAACAATAAAGTGATCGTGTCACCCTTTTCTGCTTCATTCACTGTGCATGTGCCTGTGTGTGCATCTGACTTTCTTTTCTATTTCCTTTCCTTTCCTTTCCTTTCCTTTCCTTTCCTTTCCTTTCCTTTTCTTTTCTCTCTGGCTCATGAAGAGTTAACAAACTCTGAGCCTCTCACCTGACCAGCAAAAGCCCCCAAAGTCAAAGAGTAAAGACCACAAGTTGTTCCTCCCCACTTCTCTCTACCTGTTCACAGTCAGCCTCTACTACTTTCCTCTCCTACTCTTCCACTTCTCTTCTTCTCTCTTTCATCCCTCTACTTTGTCATTTCAATAAACCTCTTCACATGGGAAAAAAAAGCCCAAGGTTTTTTTTCTTAATCCCCTGCTGCTATCACCAGGAGTTAATTTCTAGAAGCCATTAGCCTTTGGCCTCAGAATAGCAAGAGAGAGTTAAACAGCCAAAAGGCAGCTTTTGCCCCCAAACTCTCCACTCCACACCTCACTGCTATCCTCAGTTCCTAGATACCAATCAGGCCTCTGAAAGTACATAAAATACCTCACCACATAAGGACCTGAACTTGAATTTGTGTTGCCCATGTAAAAGCAGTCCACTATGTCCTTAATTGTAATCCTGGAGGAATAGAGACGGATGGATCCCATGGGCCTGTCTCAATATAAAAGATGAAGCTTGATGAGGTATGTCAACCTGTGACTTCCACAGGAATGCAGAAACATACACTACATGCCAACATACCATCCATATAAGCATACTCTACATACACTGACATACTACACACAAAATATAAAAAATGAAAAGATAATGAAGCAAAAATTAGCATAAAAAACCATTTAAGATCATGTGATTCAAACTTTTCACTATGTGACCAGACTTTCCTTACTTGAAAAGTTCTGAGGTGATCCCATATTGGAAAAGAGAAAGATCAGAACTCAAGGGAATACTCCTACAATGTGACTCTTTTGCCTCTAGCTTTATTTTGCTTTGTAAAAACTAAAATACTTATCCACATACTTGGGGAACCACTTGGCATGCTCCTTCCAGGGATCATCTCCTTCTTCCCAGTTTCCCAAGCATCCGCCACAGGAGAAACACTGCACAGTGTCCCTTTTACCTACAGAGGCAGAAACATGTTTGAATGGCCAGCAGTGGTACCAGCTGTGTATTGGACCTGGTCATACCGTATCAGAACACTGCAGCATACCTGATCTTCCATGACCTCTCTGGCTGAGCCCTGTCCACAATCCCACTGCCCTAAATGACCTCCTTCTGAGCTCTAAACCTCAATTCCCCAGCCATGGCCATCCTCCACATACACAACCCTCAACATGCTATCTTCTCTCTGATAGAGGTAGCTCATAGCTTTCAGGACCAAAGTAATGGAAAAGCGGGTTGGGGATTTAGCTCAGTGGTAGAGCACTTGCCTAGGAAGCACAAGG
Organism: Rattus rattus; assembly: GCF_011064425.1. Classification (NCBI taxonomy): domain Eukaryota; kingdom Metazoa; phylum Chordata; class Mammalia; order Rodentia; family Muridae; genus Rattus; species Rattus rattus. The sequence goes on along the minus strand of NC_046156.1, from coordinate 157,703,196 downwards.
CCCTGGGATCGGGTCCCCAGCTCCGAAAAAAAAAAAAAAAAAAAAAGAACCAAAGTAATGGAAAAGCAAAAACTAAAACTAGCTGGCATTGCCTTGGCCATGTCATTTCTATAAAAATGGAGACACAATTCTTTGAGCCTCAATGAACTCAACTACAAAATGTGGAGAAACAGCAAACTGGTTGAGTTAGAATTAGTGCTCAACCATGCATGGCTGTTGTGATTGTCATTCACATCTGCTCTAACACCTGTGTGTGGCCGAGGGATTTCAAAGTGTAGGATTCTCAAGGCACTTGCCTCATGGATGGGAGCTAAACAAGTAAAAGAAAAAAATCCTTTCAAAACTACAGAAGTAGTGGTTGGGGATTTAGCTCAGTGGTAGAGCGCTTGCCCAGCAAGCGCAAGGCCCTGGGTTCAGTCCCCAGCTCCGGAAAAAAAAAAAACTATAGAAGTTAAGTTAGTCAATGAAATATATGAGTAGCAATGTTATTGAAACCAGAAGACAGTGGAATCGAGCTATCTCATGGTCCATGTTCAGGACCTTAGGACCCGAGCTCATTTCCTGGATTCTTTTTATATGTGTTTTCTAGTGCTGGAACTAAACCAATGGCCTTTCACATGCTAAACATTAACCCTCCAGTGATGAGCTACATCTTGCAGTCAATACTTTCTAAGGTACACATTTATAGAAAACCTTTAATTTGATACATATTTGCAAACTAATAAAGCTACACTAAAAGTAAATTAAAGTTGGAAATAAAATTATTAAAGTTGATGTTTAATAAACTAGAACTCATATCTAACATAGCACAGTTAACAAATAAGGAATGTTTAACAAGAAGTAGTAACAATAGAAGAGGAGGAAGAGTGGGATGGAAGAGGGGGAAAGAGGAGGAAAAGGAAGAAGGGGAAGAGAAGGAAGAGGAGGAAGGAGAAGAGGAGGAAGGAGAAGAGGAGGAAGAGGAGGAGGAAGGGGAAGAAAAACAAAGAGGATGGAGAGATGACTCAGTGGTTAAGAGGACAATAGGAGTGGACTGGAATTTGGTCCCAGGACCCACCTCAGGCAGTTGACAACCACTTGTAATCCCTGTTCCAGGGGACCTGACATTCTTTTCTAGACTCCATGGATACCTGATCTCATAGTGCAACAATCCCCACAAACACACACAAATACATATTTTTAAAAAAAACTATACTTTATATTTCACAGAAACACCTAACAAAACGGAATCCTCTTACCTGTGAAGACAAAGCCAGCTGCTGAGAGCACACGTGGTGATGTCCCATGGGCATAAAACGGCCAGTCCTCAAAGGACTCCAGTCTGGCCTCCTCCTCATGGTACCTTGCTTTGCCACCTCTCGGCAGCGTCTCTGGACTCTTCACCCGTATGTCGTACTTGCCAATGTTACCAACATCTTTGCCAGAAAGGAACTCACATACTGGACGTAATTTCCGGTGAACTTCTATGGGAACTTTCCTCAGTCTGGTGGCAAAAAGGATTAAGCTACAGCAGAAGCACTGAACCCCATGTTTCACACCCGTGTAGTAAAACCCAGCAGCTGCCATCTCCTGTGGGGTCCACGATCTGAACGCATCATAGGTCACAAAAGTCTTCAGTCGTTTGGCTTCACTGCGCATCTGTGCATTAAAACCTTTCTTCATTTTCATTCGTGTTTTATGGTCTTCTTCTTGTTGTCTCTTGAAGACTTGAAGTGCATCCACTCGGAGAAGAGTAGAGAACTCAGAGACCGAGTCATCATCAAACTCACAAATTCTCTCCTCAAAGGCTTCTCCCTGGGCTGCCATTTTCTAAATGGGAAAGGAAAGCAGAGGGCTGGTGTTTGCAGTGTTTTTGTTATTATATGTAAAGAACTGTGTCTCAGGCCAGAAAGATGGCTCAGTGGGTAAAGAGGCTTCCCCAAGCCTGATGTCTTCAGTTTGTTGCCCAGGTCTTTCAGGGTAGGTTGGAGACAAATAATCTTGTATATCGACCTCTGACATTCACTTGTAAAAGACAGAAAGAAGTTGCTTAAGAAACTATTAACTATGAAACATCAATATTCACTTACTTAATCAGAAAATGTTTGCTAAGCACCTACCTGTGTGTCAAGCAGTGAGCTGGGCCTCAAGGCCTGGCAGTGAGTCACAGGGTCCTGAATCCATCCACGAAATCTTGCAAGTGTCCTTTATCCTGATTGAGTGCTTATTTTAGCATCTTGCATGTAGCCCATTCTAGCCTAGAATTTAAGGTTGAAGCTCATAACCATAGTAGAGTATGTAGTCTGGGACTCTATTTGGTTTTGTAACAATGTACTTGGTATCCTAGGTCCTTCACCTGCATACACTCCTCCTTGTGTTTGTCAGAAGCCAGCATGCATTGGGCTACATGCGTCTCATATACAGTATCATCTCTGAACAATACTATAGGTCTCCCTGCTCCTAGCAACAATTAAACTTAGACAGTCTGTACTCAAGTGTATTCCCAAAATACTGGGATAGGAGCATTAGAAAGTCTAATCTGGCCTGAAATGGTTTGGGGTACGTATGCAGGAGGGCATCTTTACAAAGCCTTATTCCCCATTTCCATATGCACATATACAGTTAAAATCATATGCATTCTGGGAAGTGACATGCATCATGAGCAGGGACTGACAAAGCTCACACCTGTCCATGGGAACAGAGGGTCCTTACCTGGTGCCCAACCTTCCCTTTTCCTGAGCCCCAGAAACGCAACCACCAAATGATAATTAGTCCCATGAACACTCTCACTCACATTGTTGGCTATCGACCTGAAGGTGAGTTTGTACCATTGTTTCCTTCCAGTGAAGGTTGCTTTGTTTTTTTGCAAAAAATCTGTGAGCCTCTCTTTCCAATTCCAACTCCAACTCCAATTCCATCATAGGAGTCCGAGAACTGGGAACAATCCAACCCAGCATCTCAGCCTCTTGGATGCTAGGATGTTTACGGGCATGTGTCATCGTGCCCAATTCCAAGTGTGAATTATGGAGACAATGTAGAATATGGTAGATGCTCACCATGTGTGTTAAAGAAAAAACATACAAAATTGTGTACCCTTATATTGACAATCTGACAATATCATTCAGTTAAAAATTATTCTTGAAGACTTTATTTTTTTCATTTATTTACTCTTTTATTTATATGAGTACACTGTTGCTGCCTTCAGACACACCAGGAGAGGGCTTCGGATCCCATTACAGTTGTGAGTTGCTATATGGTTGCTGGGAATTCAATGCAGGACTTCCGGGAAGAGCAGCCAGTGCTCTTAATCACTGAACCATCTCTCCACCAACCAAAGATATTATTTTCAACTCTGTGTGTGGGTGTATATATTGTAGGAAAGGTGTTGGATGCCCAGGAGCTGCAGTTATGGGTGGTTGTGAATAGGCTGGCCTCCAGGCCCTGAGCCAAAATGGATTCCTTTGCAAGGGTAGACCCAACTGCAAAGCCATCTCTCTGGCTCCTTAAAAACATTATCTTTATTGTGTTCACTTTCCAGGCTTAATGCTTCGTGTGAACTCTAGATGCCCCTGCTTCAGGCCCAGAGCTGAGTCTGGGAAGTAGACTCTGGGGTTCACGGGTTCTTACAACGTTTTACAATGGGTTGTACAGAGCAGGTGGATAGTGGCAGGGTGGAGACATCTATTAAAGGAGAGTTATTAATGAGCTCAGGATCATGCCTGGACTATGACCTGGTTCTAAGAGAGGACGGAAATGGCTATGCACACCATTTTATATGATATTACACAGTGCATGCCACCCCATGTTCTTACAAAGCTGGGTCTTCTTGAGCTCCCTTGGTCGAGTGAAGCCCAGGTAGGGAAAGGGCTCCAGTCTTCCACCTGTCATGTTAGTCTCTGGAACCTCGTTCTTCACCCCATTCCCTGTTCTTCCGACTATAGTAGTTGTTGAAATGGCTACTATAAAATATATGAAATATTTTCCTCTTGGCTACAAGTTACATGGAACAATTGACAAATTTCTGTAATGTAATGAGTTTTGGCTGTGTGTGCTGCTAGGAATGAGCTCAAGGTCTTCTGTACGCTAAGCAGGAGCCAGCCACTGAACCACACCCCCAGCCAGCAGTGTAGGTCTGTTTTTAGTTTTGTTTACTTGTGTTTTGTTGTTTGTTGTTGTTGTTGTTCTGAGTTTTTTGAAACAGAAATTCACTGTGTGGCCTTGGCTGTCCTGGAACTCACTCTTTAGATCAGTCTTTCATCTGACACCTAGAGGAGGTGACAGCAGTGACACATTTGATGCCACATAGTAATGAGCTCTTCTCACTTCTGTATAAAATCTCCTAGAAATCTATCAGTCCTCAGGCTGCTCAGCTCTATGACTAGTTATTTTTACACAGGTCCCCTGATCCCTCCCACCATCCCCCACATACACACACTTACAGTCTCCTTAGCAATTATGAGACAAAGGTCATGCCCTTATCTAGAGACACAGTTCCCCAACTCTAGCTTCCTGCTCCTTCCCAGTACTGAAGGAGCCCGCCCAGACCTGACAGCCTAAGGCTTTGCTTAGTTATTTTCAGTTTTGCTAGCACAGCCTGTTGTTATTTTTTCTGTTGCTGGGATAAAATACCCTGACAAAAGCAGCTCACAGAAAAGAAGGCTTATTCTGACTTACAGTTTGAAGATCTGTATTTCATGGTGGCACAGAAAGCTTGACAGGAGCAGGAAACCAGCTGGTCACAGTGCATCAGCAGCAAACAGGCAGAGAAAGCAAGGAGGCAGTGTCACAGGCTATAAAGCCTCCAGGGGCCCACTTCCTCCAACATACTCCACCTCCTTTTTAAACTTAAGCAACCCATTCGTTTACATCTCAAAAGATATCCTTCTTCCCAGTTACCCCTCCACAACTCCCCCATCCCATATCTGCCCTCTCCCCCCTCCCTTTTACCTCTCTCCTGCCCCACTGCTCCAGCATCTCCCTATGCTGGGGCATCAAACCTCCACAGGAACAAGGGTCTCCCCTCCCATTGATGTCAGACAAGGCCATCCTCTGCTACCTATGGAGAGAGCCATGGATCCCTCCAGGATACATTCCTTGGTTGGCCCTCTAGTCCCTGAGGGCACCTTCCTATGGGGTTGCAATCCTTCTGTCAGCTTCCGCTACTGGGGTCCTTGCATGTTTCACCTCTTAAACGTTTCAAGGTCTTACCCAGTAGACCACCAGCTTGAAACCAAATGCTCAAACCATGAACAGCCCGTGTGGACACTTCACATTCAGACCACAGGATGAACCCAGACACAGAATTCTCCACTAACATCTGTATCTGAATACCTCCCTCCAACCTCTCCTGCCTGTCATCTTTCCTTTTTCATTTTCTAAACTTATTTTTCTTACCATGTATCTCTAAACATGGTGGTTTTGCTCTCTTAGGAAGTCACCAGGATACAACTGGATCTTCACCTTAATGATTTATTCTAAGCAGCTTACACAGCTCCCACCCTGAAAACAATAAAGGTTCCACTCCTATAATTCTACACTGGGTATTCCATTTCAACCCATGATCCTTTACAGAACTCTCAAACGATTGTGGCATGGCTAATCTTGGTTGGTAACTACACACTTCATCTATCCTGTTGCTATGGCATCCCTTCATTAGTATTAGAGCCAACTTCTGCATGATTAAAATATAGACTGAAGACCAGCAGCTCTCCAGGAAACTTCTAGGAGTCTAGGGCCACACTGGTGCTGCTGAGACAGCCAGTGTCGTAGACTAAATAACTACCAAATCTTAGCCATTCTAACAATGGCTGTCTCACACATCATTGATCAATGTCTCATACAGTCACTGTGAGACTTCCCAGACCCCATCCTGTGAGCCAATCTCATAAATCCCGTGTATTTGGATATATATCCACAACTACATATCTATCTTTATCTATATATCTAAATCTATATGGGTACATTCTATCAGTTGTATTCCTTTAGAGAACTCTGACTTTAGAGAACAGAATGGAGAACTTCCCAGAAAAAGGAAGTGACAGCTGCAAAGCCCCTTGAGTAAGAGTGTATAAATATTTTTGTTGCAGGGCATAAAGAAATGAGCTTCAAACTCACTAGGAAACATTCTTACTATATTTTATAGCCTTTGTAGTGCCAGAAGATGCTATGCAGGCTGCAGGAAGTTGTGGAGAGGCATCAGTGATCTTATACAGAACGGGTCTCTGCAAGCTATGTCACTGTTCCTAGGCGAAGGATTTCCACTTGTGCAATACTGGCATGCTGGTTGTGGGGTGGCAAACCTCATTGTGATTACATTTGAGGCCAGTCTACCGAAGGGAATTTCCTGGCTTTGTAATCCTCATGCACAGTTCATGGCTGGGGAGGTAGGTCATACACCCTAGAGTAGAAACCACTCTAGCATGCAGTTTTGTCGACCCACTGTCTGTTCCTGGTGAGTTGCATGCATGTGCACCTGTCCAGGAGCTATCTCAGATCTATGAATAGAAAACACACACACACATACACACATACACACACACACACACACACACACACACACACACACACACACACACAGGAAATTTAGTGGCTTACAGGCTGTAATCCAGTTCAACCAATTCAACAATGACTGTCCCTTTTCACAAAAGCCAAGAATCTGGTTCAGTCTACAAGGCTGCATGCCTCAGCTGGTCATCAGTCTACATTGGAATCCCAAAGAAGTTCTAATAGTAGTGAAGGAAGCCTCAGCGACAGGATAGATGGGTTTTCCAGTGACAGTGAGGGGAGTAGGAAAAAAGCAAGAGCATCTTTCCATACCTCTCTTTTACATAGGTTAACGCTTAAAGACACAGCCCTGACTTAGGGTGGCTCTTCCCACCTAAAGTGTATCAAGAAAATCCATTACAGATATACCCAGCTGCTTGGTTTTTATAGGATTTCAGATGTAATAAAATTAACAACTAAGATCATCATCAAAATAAGAGATTGAGTATGAGGCAGTGGGCTGTGAAAGGTACCCTGATTCCTGACCAAGATAGGACGAATCTCCAGAGACCCTAAAAGGGACGGCAGGCACATTCCCAGTCTCCCAGGAGATCAAGGGTTCACATAACTGCAGCCCCTCACAGACACCTGTAGAGAGGTTTGAAACAGTCCAGTCACATAGGGCAAGGCCACAATCCCCTCCTCCACAGGTGAGGATGTGACCACTGGTCACAAAGGCTCATGACAGATCAATCATAGACACAGGACCATGCCCCCAAATATGTAGATGAGGTCTTCCCAAGCTCTCAGCCTGAACCAATAGGAAGTACCTGCTGTCAGACACTGACCCATTGAAAAACTGTATTTAAAAATCATGTTCAGAAGGATTAAAGGTGTGCAGGAATTATTCCATTGTCTGAGAGCATCTGTTGTAAGAGCTGTAACACCTCTGCTTGGGGAAGAGATCATTTCTCCTGAAATCAAAGCCAGAAGCTCTCCTGTACCCCTCGCCAGGTAGTCAGTCTCCTGCTGGCTCAGCCCTGACCGAGCAAGGGAAGCAGCAGTGGTGGAAAGGAGCAGGACCAGCAGCAGAGGTGGCAGAAGAGGTGCCCCCTCCATGTCCCAGTTCTCTTCCCTTTTCCTGAACCCAAACACCTACCCAGGGCCGAGATCTCTGTGGAAAACCCCCAGCCAGAAGTCCCACAATTGAGCGCTGAGCCGTAAGTGGCATGGCTTACCTATTGCCTCAAACAAGGTTCAGGAATTCTGTGGAAGAGGAGGTAAAAAGAATGTCAAAGAGTGATGATGGTGAGAGATGCTGTGAGATGAAAACCACTGGATTCCCTCCCCCCCCATTTTTATTGATTGTGTATTTCCTTTTTTTTTTCCCGTTTTTTAATCTTATTAACTTGGGTATTTCTTATTTACATTTCAATTGTTATTCCCCTTCCCAGTTTCCAGGCCAACATCCCGCTAACCCTCCACCTCCCCTTCTATATAGGTGTTCCCCTCTCCATCCTCCCCCCATTACCACCCTCCCCTCAAAAATCATGTTCACTAGGTTTCAGTCTTGGCCAGGACCAAGGGCTTCCCCTTCCACTGGTGATCTTACTAGGCTATTCATTGCTACCTATGAGATTGGAGCCCAGGGTCAGTCCATGTATAGTCTTTGGGTAGTGGCTTAGTCCCTGGAAGCTCTGGTTGCTTGGCATTGTTGTTCATATGGGGTCTCAAGCCCCTTCAAGCTCATCCAGTCCTTTCTCTGATTCCTTCAACGGGGGTCCCGCTCTCAGTTCAGTGGTTTGCTGCTGGCATTCGCCTCTGTATTTGCTGTATTCTGACTATGTCTCTCAGGAGCGATCTACATCCGGTTCCTGTCGGCCTGCACTTCTTTGCTTCATCCATCTTATCTAATTTGGTGACTGTATATGTATGGGCCACATGTGGGGCAGGCTCTGAGTGGGTGTTCCTTCTGCCTCTGTTCTAAACTTTGCCTCCCTATTCCCTGCCAAGGGTATTCTTGTTCCCCTTTTAAAGAAGGAGTGAAGCATTCACATTTTGATCATCCGTCTTGAGTTTCATGTGTTCTGTGCATCTAGGGTAATTCAAGGATTTGGGCTAATAGCCACTTATCAATGAGTGCATACCATGTGTGTTTTTCTGTGATTGGGTTATCTCACTAGGATGATATTTTCCAGTTCCATCCATTTGCCTATGAATTTCATAAAGTCATTGTTTTTGATAGCTGAGTAGTATTCCATTGTGTAGATGTACCACATTTTCTGTATCCATTACTCTGTTGAAGGGCATCTGGGTTCTTTCCAGCTTCTGGCTATTATAAATAAGGCTGCTATGAACATAGTAGAGCACGTGTCTTTTTTATATGTTGGGGCATCTTTTGGGTATATGCCCAAGAGAGGTATAGCTGGGTCCTCAGGTAGTTCAGTGTCCAATTTTCTGAGGAACCTCCAGACTGATTTCCAGAATGGTTGTACCAGTCTGCAATACCACCAACAATGGAGGAGTGTTCCTCTTTCTCCACATCCTCACTAGCATTTGCTGTCACCTGAGTTTTTGATCTTAGACATTCTCACTGGTGTGAGGTGAAATCTCAGGGTTGTTTTGATTTGCATTTCCCTTATGACTAAAGATGTTGAACATTTCTTTAGGTGTTTCTCAGCCATTTGGCATTCCTCAGCTGTGAATTCTTTGTTTAACTCTGAACCCCATTTTTAATAGGGTTATTTGTCTCCCTGCAGTCTAACTTCTTGAGTTCTTTGTATATTTTGGATATAAGCCCTCTATCTGTTGTAGGATTGGTAAAGATCTTTTCCCAATCTGTTGGTTGTCATTTTGTCCTAACAACAGTGTCCTTTGCCTTACAGAAGCTTTGCAGTTTTATGAGATCCCATTTGTCGATTCTTGATCTTAGAGCATAAAGCATTGGTGTTTTGTTCAGGAAATTTTCTCCAGTGCCCATGTGTTTGAGATGCTTCCCCACTTTGTATTCTATTATTTTGAATGTATCTGGTTTGATGTAAAGGTCCTTGATCCACGTGGACTTAAGTTTTTACATGGTGATAAGCATGGATCTATATGCATTCTTCTACATACTGATCTCCAGATGAACCAGCACCATTTGCTGAAAATGCTATCTTTTTTCCATTGGATGGTTTTGGCTACTTTGTCAAAAATCTAGTGACCATAGGTGTGTGGGTTCATTTCTGGATCTTCAATTATATTGCACTGGTCTATTTGTCTGTCTCTGTACCAATACCATGCAGTTTTTATCACTATTGCTCTGTAATACTGCTTGAGTTCAGATATAGTGATTCCCCCAGAAGTCCCTTTATTGATGAGGATAGTTTTTAGCTATCCTGGGTTTTTTGTTATTCCAGATGAATTTGCAAATTGTTCTGTCTAACTCTTTGAAGAATTGGATTGGTATTTTGAAGGGGGTTGCATTGAATCTGTAGATTGCTTTTGGTAAAATGGCCATTTTTACTATATTAATCCTGCCAATCCATGAGCCTGGGAGATCTTTCCATCTTCTGAGGCCTTCTTCAATTTCTCTCTTCAGAGGCTTGAAGTTCTTATCATACATATCTTTTTATTTGCTTGGTTAAACTCACACCAAGGTATTTTATATTATTTGGGACTATTATGAAGGGTGTTGTTTCCCTAATTTCTTTCTCGGCCTTTTTCTCTTTTGTGTAGAGGAGGGCTACTGATTTATTTGAGTTAATTTTATACCCAGCCACTTTGCTGAAGGTGTTTATCAGGTTTAGTAGTTCTCTGGTGGAACTTATGGGATCACTTAAGTATACAATCATATCGTCTGCAAATAATGATATTTTGACTTCTTCCTTTCCAATCTGTATCCCTTTGGTCTCCTTTTGTTGTATGATTGATCTGGCTAAGACTTCGAGAACTATATTCAATAAGCAGAGAGAGAGTGGGCAGCTTGTCTAGTCCCTGATTTTAGTGGGATTGCTTCAAGTTTCTCTCCATTTAGTTTAAAGTTAACTACTGGTTTGCTGTATATGGCTTTTACTATGTTTAGGTATGGGCCTTGAATTCCTATTCTTTCCAGGACTTTTATAATGAAGGGGTGTTGAATTTTGTCAAATTCCTTCTCAGCATCTAATGAAATGATCATGTAGTTTTGTTCTTTCAGTTTGTTTATATAATGGATTACGTTGATGGTTTTCTGTATATTAAACCATCCTGCATGCCTGGGATGAAGCCTACTTGATCATGGTGGATGATTGTTTTGATGTGCTCTTGGATTCGGTTTGCCAGAATTTTATTGAGTATTTTTGCGTCGATATTCATAATGGAAATTGGTCTGAAGTTCTCTTTCTTTGTTGGGTCTTTGTGTGGTTTAGGTATAAGAGTAATTGTGGCTTCATAGCAGGAATTCGGTAGTGCTCCATCTGTTTCAATTTTGTGGAATAGTTTGGACAGTATTGGTATGAGGTCTTCTATGAAGGTCTGATAGAATTCTGCACTGAACCCATCTGGACCTGGGCTCTTTTTGGTTGGGAGATTTTTAATGACTGCTTCTATTTCATTAAGAGTTATGGGGTTGTTTAAATGGTTTATCTGTTCCTGATTTAACTTCAGTACCTGGTATCTGTCTAGGAAATTGTCCATTTCCTGCAGATTTTCAAGTTTTATTGAATATAGGCTTTTGTAGTAGGATCTGATGATTTTTTGAATTTCCTCTGTTTCTGTAGTTATGTCTCCCTTTACATTTCTGATTTTGTTAATTTGGACACACTTTCTGTGTCCTCTCCTTAGTCTGGCTAAGGGTTTATCTATCTTGTTGATTTTCTCAAAGAACCAACTTTTGGTTCTGTTGATTCTTTCTATGGTCCATTTTGTTTCTACTTGGTTGATTTCAGCTCTGAGTTTGATTATTTCCTGCCTTCTACTCTTCCTGGGTGTATTTGCTTCTTTTTGTTCTAGAGCTTTTAGGTGTGCTGTCAAGCTGGTGACATATGCTCTCTCCTGTTTCTTTCTGCAGGCACTCAGAGCTATGAGTTTTCCTCTTAGCACAGCTTTCATTGTGTCCCATACGTTTGGGTATGTTGTACCTTCATTCTCATTATATTCTAAGAAGTCTTGAATTTCTTTCTTTATTTCTTCCTTGACCAGGTTATCATTGAGTAGAGCATTGTTCAACTTCCATGTATATGTGGGTGTTCTCCCCTTATTGTCATTGAAGACCAGCTTTAGCCCGTGGTGGTCTGATAGGACGCATGAGATTATTTCTATCTTTCTGTATCTGTTGAGGCCTGTTTTATGACCTATTATATGGTCAATTTTGGAGAAAGTACCATGAGGTGGGTTGAATTCTATCCTTTGGTTTTAGGATAGAATGTTCTATAAATATCTGTTGCGTACATTTGGTTCTTGACTTCTCTTGGTCTGTCTATGTCTCTGTTTAATTTCTGTTTCCATGACCTGTCCATTGATGAGAGTAGGGTGTTGAAATCTCCTACTATTATTGTGTGAAGTCCAATGTGTGCTTTGAGCTTTAGTAAGGTTTCTTTTATGTTTGTAGGTGCCCTTTTATTTGGAGCATAGATATTTAGGATTGAGAGTTCATCTTGGTGGATTTTTCCTTTGATAAATATGAACTATCCTTCCTATCTTTTTTGATGACTTTTAGTTGAAAATCAATTTTATTCGATATTAGAATGGCTACTCCAGCTTGCTTCTTCAGACCATTTGCTTGGAAAGTTGTTTTCCAGCCTTTCACTCTGTGGTAGTGTCTGTCTTTGTCTCTGAGTGTGTTTCCTGTATGCAGCAGAATGCAGGGTCCTCATTGCTTATCCAGTTTGTTAACCTATGTCTTTTTATTGGGGAGTTGAGACCACTGATGTTGAGAGATATTAAGGAATAGTGATTATTGCTTCCTGTTATATTCATATTTGGATGTGAGGTTGTGTTTGTGTGCTTTTCTTCTCTTTGTTTTGTTGCCAACACGATTAGTTTCTTGCTTTTTCTAGGGTGTAGCTTGCCTCCTTATGTTGGGCTTTACCATTTATTATCCTTTGTAGCGCTGGATTTGTAGAAAGATATTGTGTAAGTTTGTTTTTGTCATGGAATATCTTGGTTTCTCCATCTATGTTAATTGAGAGTTTTGCAGGATACAGTAACCTGGGCTGGCATTTGTGTTCTCTTAGGGTCTGTATGACATCTGTCCAGGATCTTCTGGCTTTCATAGTCTCTGGCGAGAAGTCTGGTGTGATTCTGATAGGTCTGCCTTTATATATTACTTAACCTTTTTCCTTACTGCTTTTAATATTCTTTCTTTATTTTGTGCACTTGGTGTTTTGATTATTATGTGACGGGAGGAGTTTCTTTTCTGGTCCAATCTATTTGGAGTCTGTAGGCTTCTTGTATGCTTATGGGCATTTCTTTCTTTAGGTTAGGGAAGTTTTCTTCTATGATTTTGTTGAAGGTATTTACTGGTCCTTTGAGCTGGGGGTCTTCACTCTCTTCTATACCTATTATCCTTAGGTTTGATCTTCTCATTGAGTCCTGGATTTCCTGTATGTTTTGAACCAGTAGCTTTTTCCGTTTTACATTATCTTTGACAGTTGTGTCGATGATTTCTATGGAATCTTCTGCTCCTGAGATCCTCTCTTCTATCTCTTGTATTCTGTTGGTGATGCATGTATCTACGGCTCCTTGTCTCTTCCTTTGGTTTTCTATATCCAGGGTTGTTTCCCTGTGTTCTTTCTTGATTGCTTCTATTTCCATTTTTAATTCCTTCAATTGTTTGATTGTGTTTTCCTGGAATTCTTTCAGGGATATTTGTGATTCCTCTCTATAGGCTCCTACTTGTTTATTTATGCTTTCCTGCGTTTCTCTAAGGGAGTTCTTCATGTCTTTCTTGAAGTCCTCCAGTATCATTATCAAATGTGATTTTAAATCTAGGTCTTGCTTTTCTGGTGTGTTTGGATATTCAGTGTTTGCTTTGGTGGGAGAATTGGGCTCCGATGATGCCATGTAGTCTTGGTTCCTGTTGCTTGGGTTCCTGTTGTCTGTTGTTGGGTTCAGGTTGTCTCTGGTGTTACCTTGTTCTGCTATTTCTGACAGTGGCTAGACCTTCCTATAGGCCTGTGTGTCAGGAGTGCTGTAGACCTGTTTTCCTGTTTTCTTTCAGCCAGTTGTGGGAACAGAGTGTTCTGCTTTCGGGCGTGTAGTCTTTCCTGCCTCCTGGTCTTCAGCTATTCCTGTGGGCCTGTGTCCTGAATCCACCAGGCAGGTTGCTTGGAGCAGAAAAGTTGGCCTTATCTGTGGTCCCACGGCTGAAGTTGCTCGTGGGGGGCTGCTTTTGAGCTCTCTGTGAGGGAGGCAACCAGGAGGGCCTGCACCGCCTTTTCCCGAGCCCCTGTGTACCAGGTCCCAGATGTCTTTAGGTGTTTTACTCTGGAGTTAGAAATGTGGGCAGAGTGTAGTCTCTTCTGGCCTTCCAGGCATGTCTGCCCCTCTGAAGGTTTAACTCCCCCTCCCACGGGATTTGGGTGCAGACAGCTGTTGATTGGTCCCTTCCGGTCCAGAAGGTGTCTGGACTGTGGGGGACCTGCCGCTCCAGTGCCCCTGTCTTCCAGTTCCCAGAGGCCCTATACAGTTTCCTCTTTGGTCAGGGAGGTGGGTAGGGGTGGGCAGTATTAGTGGTCTCTCCCGCTCTGCAGTCTCAGGAGTGCCCACCTGTCCGGGCCGTGAGCTCTCTCTCCCACAGGGTTTGGGAGCAGGGAGCTGTGGTAATTGTTTATTTCTTATTTACATTTCAAATGTTATTCCCTTTCCCAGTTTCCAGTCCATCAGCCCTCTAATCCCTCCCTCTCCCCTTCTATATGCGTGTTACCCTCCCCTTCCTCCCCCCCATTACCCTCCCACAACAATCCCCTACACTGGATGTCCAACCTTGTCCAACCCTTCTACTGGTGCCCCAACAAGGCTATTTACTGCTACCTATGCAGTTGGAGCCCAGGGTCAGTCCATGTATAGTCTTTAAAACCACTGGATTTCATGTGACTGCTGCACTCATGAAATCACACCAGCTGTGGTTATTTGCACAAGATCTACACATAACCAGTGCAGTCAAAAGCCTTTCATGGTTGTTTGTGTTCTCTTGGCCCCATTCCTTACTGAAGAACTTAGGCAGTCGATAACCTCAGGAGGAAGGAGAATCACTCATTTTCTATTCAAAATGTGTGGTCACTGCTAGTTTTCCCAAGCTCCAGTTGATGGTCCTATACCCACACTCATATGGGCAGCACTAATTGACCTAGCAGGAGATAGATAGATAGATAGATAGATAGATAGATAGATAGATACATACATACATACATACATACATACATACATACATACATACATAGATACATAGAAACATAGATACATAGATAGATATGATGGATGAAACATGGTGTTAAGAGTGTGTTGTAGAGATTTAGTAGGACTTTAAGAGGAAATAGCTGAGATGGTAGGTATTATCATGTTTTGTTATCTCCATGTATAAAAATTTAAAGAATAAAGCAAAATTAATATTAAAAAACGACAAAAAATGTTCGCAGAATAGTCAGAGAACAGGAAAGAAGCCAGTATAGTCAGAGTGAGAGGAAGGAGAGATTAAGGAGATGGGGATAAAGGAGAACCAAGGTATATGGGCACAGTTGAGTTAACACTGGAGAGATGGCTCAGCCATTAAAGGCTAGGCTCACAACCAAAAATATAAGAGTTAACACTATTTACTTTAAGTGTGAAGATGATTGGAAAATACTGATCATGATCTGTCCTCAGAAAAAGCCTCTGACTTAATAGTAGAAATATGCCATGGGTTTCAAGGAAAGAAGGAAGCTAATCGTGGGGATCTGCTGTACTTTCAAAGTGGAGCCACTGGAATTTGCCCAGTAGGTTTCATGTAAAACATAAAAGATTTAAACCAATGATAATGCCAAGGGGGTTTGGTAAGTAACTAGAACAAAGGGAAAGATCCAAGTGTTGAAAGTCTGAATAGTCTGTCTTAGTTACTGTTCCATTGCTATGAGTAGACACCATGAGCAAGGCACCCCTTGTGGCATATAATTGGGGCCTAGTTTATAGCTTTAGAGGTGGTTAGACCTTGATCTTCATGGTGGGAAGCAGGCACTGGAGCAGTAGCTGAGAACTTTACATCTTGATATGAAGGCAATTAGCAGAGAGAGAAACTGAGACTGACATGGGCTTTTGTGCCTCAAGACCCACCTAAGCTATACACTCCCTCCAAAAAGGCTACATCTTCTAATCCACTAACTGTAGACCAAACGTTCAAACACAGGCGCCTGTGGGAGTTATTCTCACTCAAGCCACCAGAGCCCTTTTTAAAACTGATATTTTAAATTTTTACAGTGTGTGTGTGTGTGTGTGTGTGTGTGTGTGTGTGTGTGTGTGTGTGTGTGTGCCTATGAAGATCAGAGATGGAGTTACAGGTGGGTGGTAAATCCATCAACCTGTGCCCTGAGAACCCAACATGGATCCTGTACAAGGGCAGTTCATAATCCCTAACTTCTACATTAGTTACTATTCTAGGACTGTGATAAAAACACCATGAAAAAAGGGTTTATTTGGCCATATGTCCCAAAAGGTTAAGAGTCCATTGTTGTGGTTTGGCCTGGAGTTATCTGTATTTTGATGCTAATTCCACTGCCCCAAGAACAGCTGCCTTGTCACATGCTCAGGGCTCAGGTGACTTCACCAGAACCTTCTCCCCATTTAAATTGTAAAATACAGGTGAGGACAGGAACAGGATAGAAAGAGGCCTGTCATTGGATGAGAAGGAAGGTTGGGCGGGAGAAGAGTTTGAAGGAAGAGGAGAGACAGAAATGGAAAGGAGAAAGAGAGAAGGGAGAGGGAGAGAAACCATGGCAGGTGACATTAAGATTCCGCTCTGTGTATTTACAGGTTGTTATTAATGTTCTTAAGGGTTGGATGGTACTGGGCTTTGTATGTTTAGGTGGGCAATTATATCTTATCAATTGGGTCAAAGATCATTGTGTTGTGTGTTCATTTATGTGACGGTTTGAGTATAGGAAAGTGTGCAGCAGCTGGAGACATTGGGTTGCCACCGGGGAGTTGGGATGTGTTTCAGCCAAGATATCCAACAGATATCTTGGGGCACCGCACTGTCAGACCTAGTGAGGATAAAAGACAACCCTACTTTTTTTTTTAATTTTTTACATTTTACAACAACAGTCCCTCGTGGTGGGGAGATAGGGCACAAGCAGCAAGGCGTGGCAGAAGGAAGAGGTTGAAGGCACACATCTTGAACCACAAAGTTCAAACAGGGAGAGCAAATTGGGAATAGGGATAGACCTTAAGTTCTCAAAGCTCTTTCTAGATCACACCTCCTAAGCTTCCACAAGGAACTCGACCAACTGGAGACCAAATAATTAAATACATGACTTAGGGGAAACATTGTTATTCAAAGCACCATAACCACTGACCAACATCTTCAGCACAAAAATACTTTTGTGGAGAAGACAGTAGCAATCAAGACTTTGGAGATTTGAAAATGGAAATTTCCATTTGAATGGAGTAGTGCAGGGCCTATGTCTTGGTTAGAGTTGGAAATGGTGAGGTAGAGAATGAGGATTTAAAGCCATTCATCTGGATGAGGGGGTCTGCAAAGGGTGCTTACACACAGACAAAGCCAGGAGAAGTCAGATCTCCCCAGGATTTAGAGAGGAGAAATAGCAGAGAGCTGAGCTGGAGCTCTCTGAGGAAAGCAGGAGTGAGTGATACCCTAGGAGCAGGTGCTTCCAAGAGGCCAGCAATGAGCCGAGAAGTTAGCTGCTGAGTTTTGCAAGGACAAGGCAGGCAAGTCCTTCATAATTCCGGCTGCACAGAAAAGTCCGTCAGACATTCTGGGTCAGAAGGACCAAACACAGGACCTTCCTCCCACTAGACCACTAAGCAGCCTCTCCAACCCGTCCACAATTTTATATTGAGTCAGTCTCTTCAGATCGCCCAGGCTGGCCTTGAACTTGGGAAGGGTATCTGATGGAAGGGTAATCTTGGACTTGGGAACCCAGGAACCACAAAGCTCTGAGATGGGAGCGCATACTATAGGAAGAGTATCCTGATTGCCCAGGCTGGCAAATTCCTCTGTTAGAGCTAATGGCTGCATTATACTTGCCCCAAACTTCCATGTGGTAAATATACTCGCGGTTTCCGACTTTTCAATGGGCTCTGAAAAGTACTAACATATCAGATCAACAAAAAGAAAATCAATCTTTCTCAATGGAGACAGCTCAAGGTAATGCCTCAGTGTCAAACTTTCTTTTCAGTGCAAGAGATGGTGCTCAGGGCCTTGTAAATACTCAGCAGGCACATTGTCTTGGAGCTACACCACTAGCTAGAAATTTAATATTGAGAATACCAATCACGCAGGCTGTAGGTGTTTCTGCTCTGATGAAGGTTATCTTGGATTTAGAAGCCAGGAATCACAGCTCTGAGGAAGCCTCCCCGGCGGAGGTCTTGGAGCTCCCGGGGGGAGGGATCACCAGATTTGCTGAGGAGCTCAGGGGCCTCAGCTCTGCTCCTTCTTTGTGTGTTTTCTTCTCAGCATCTTCCAACCAGAGAGATGCTCCAGGCAGTACATCTTATGAAGGAGATTTATTGAAGGTAGGAGTCCAGGAGGATGAGGGACAAATCCAGGGAAGGTTGTCCTATGCTCCTGGGAGTGAACAGGCAGGAAATGAATGTAGGGGCAGTGCTTATATAGGGTTTCTGAGGAGCCTGGAGAGGAGGCTGTCACTGTGGCCAGCTCTTGCAGTAATGTTTCACCAAGGCTGTAGGCTGAGGCAGGAAAAGAGGTGTCGATACTGTGGACAGCTCCTGAGGGGTAGCTCCAGCAGAGTAGGCAAAAGAGATCTGCCACCATGGACAGCTCCTGGGACAGTTGTAGGCTTGAGATGTGGTACAGGTTGAGATCTTATAGGGCCAATATTTTGACAAAAAGTGCCATTTTGGACAGTTCCTATGAGACATTTTACTGAGTGGGCCATAGGCTGGTGCGGGAAGGAAGAACCTGCATGACGTATGCCCAGGATCTTCTGGCTTTCAGTCTCTGGTGAGAAGTCTGGTGTGATTCTGATAGGTCTGCCTTTATATGTCACTTGACCTTTTTCCCTTACTGCCTTTAATATTCTTTCTTTGTTTTGTGCATTTGGTGTTTTGACTATTATGTGATGGGAGGAGTTTCTTTTCTGGTCCAGTCTATTTGGAGTTCTGTAAGCTTCTTGTATGTTTATGGGCATCTCTTTTTTTAGGTTAGGGAAGTTTTCATCTATAATTTTATTGAAGATATTTACTGGCCCTTTAAGATGGGAGTCTTTGCTCTCTTCCATACCTATTATCCTTAGGTTTGGTCTTCTCATTGGGTCCTGGATTTCCTGAATGTTTGGGTTAGGAGCTTTTTGAGTTTTACATTTTCTTACAGTGGAGAACATGGCTGAATGCAGGTAAACATGGTGCTGGGCAGGAGGCTGAGAGTTCTACATCTGCTACAGTGGCAGGCAGCAGGAAAGGGAAAGCAGAGAGGAAGAGAGAGAGAGAGAGAGAGAGAGAGAGAGAGAGAGAGAGAAGAGAGCGCCTGGGCCTGGCCTTAGCATTTGAAATTCAAAGCCACTACCAATGACACAAGACCTCCAACAAGGCCACACCTCCTAATAATGTCATTCCTAATGACCAACCATTCACACATATGAGACTGTGGTAGCCATTCCTATTCAATCGTGAAGAGTTAGAACCACATAGACCAAAGACCATGAATTCCTAAGAAAAATCAGAAGGCTGTTACAGCACATGCCAAACTCTCAAAAGTCCCATAAACAAAGCAGGAATCAAAGGCAGTTTTCTCTAAGTCCAATACCTTCCTCCTGTTGGCAATACCAACGGTGTCAACAGCCACTCCAAGGCTAATGAATAGCAAAAGCTCTACAAAGACTAAGGAGCATCTCCTGGAGAGAGTAGGCTGCACCCTGTGATGAAGTTCACTCCCGCTTCCTCATGTGTAAGACTGACTCAATCTATAAACAGGCCGTGCATATCCTCCACCCAATACTCCTACCATGTTTTGGCTTTCCATGGATCAGGGTTCCTTCTGCCAGCCATTCCTGTTGACCTTGGTAAAGGAAGGTTCCCTGTATCAACTTGAAGGAGGAGCATACAAGGACTGATAAGGCACTGTTTATTATAGCTCCTAAGTTCAGTGATGAGCATGCAGATTTAAAAAAAAAAATTATTGGCCTTAGGATATTGGCAGGGTTTAGAGCACCTGCTGCTTTTACTGAGGACGAAGGTGTGGTGCCCAGCAGTGAAAGGAAACTCTGAACTATCTATAACTCCAGGACCAGGACGGCTCAACACACTTTTACAAACTATGCACGGTCTATGTAGTGCACAGCTATAAATGCAGGCAGAAACATATATCCATATGAAAGGGGAAATTTACCAGTCTACACAGTTGCTAAGTATTCTTTAACAGGATGGTTAGTTATGTCTTTATCTGTGAGACAGGACTTTGCTATGCGACCCAGGCTGGTCAGAACTTCATGATTCTCCCACTTCAGTATCTTAAATGCTGAAAGTACAGGTGTGTATCCTCATGCTAAGCTAAAGTAAAGTATTTTAGGAAGTCAGGTATTTGGAACTGTCGGTAGCCTTCAGGAGCTTCCTTTACTCCTGGACAACAGGAGAGAACGGGACTATCCATTTCCAGAAGACAGTCAGGCGTTTGGACTGAGGGTGTCTTTGCTTCACGTCATTAATCACTTTCATGTCCTCTTCATCCAGCAGCCAACTGAGCATCCCCAGCCTGGTGAGGCTGGGCAGTCGGAACACACACTGACCCAGAGCCTTGACGGTGCTGGCCTGAACTTGGATGCATTCTGGGATACTCCTGCAGATGTTCAGCTCTTGCAAGTTTGGCAGGTTGTCCAGGGCTTGAAAGAAATTTCTGTATCCTTCCTCAGTAATCTTGTGATTCATTGAAAGATCTAAGTTCTCGAGTTTCTGGAAACCTCCGCTAGTTGCCACCCTGGCTGGAAAACAAAACACTCATGAAAACAGAATCCTGAGGGTGTCAGTAATGCTGCCAAGTTATTGGAACTACTCCCAAACCCCAACAATGAAAATGGTACATGCTCTACACGATGTTTTAGAGATCAGATTTTGAAAGCACCAAGCAGCTGCCTGGTTGATAAGAAACCTCCCGGCCAAACAGAAAGGGGGAAGCAGACAGCAGGAAGCCAAGCACAGAGAGTTGCAGCTGTCTAGGCAATGTGGACTTCTCTTCTGTCTCATGGAAGGACATATGTCAAGGCAGAGACAGCTATGGACCAGGGTTAGTGCAGGGAACTGAGAAATTGTAGCATCAGTGTCTCCTTTGTGCAGAGAAGGGAAGGTGACCGTCCTAAAAGCTTGTCCTCACACAGAGTCCTCCATCTATAGCTCAGAAGGGACTCCCGGTTACTGAGAGCAGGGCTCTGAAGAAAACGGAGCCAGGCTCATGGTGACTTTGGAAATGAACACCTAGTAGGGCTTTGGTTTTGTTTTTCACTATCTGACCACTTTTGTCTACTATGGGGAAGGCTAGGGTAGATTTTACTCAGAATCATGTTGTAGCTTGAGTGTAAAGACAGAGGCCCTAAGAAAGTGTTTCTTCTGTGTCCTGAATAAGGATCTTCTGTGACAGTCAGGAGGTTTTCTTCATTCCCTGAATGAATGCGCTTCTGAGAGGATCAGAGAACAGCTCAGCCCTCCCCACCCATGGCCTGCTGTCCCCTGCTTTTCTTGATTCTGCACATCGCATGATGTCATCATCTGATGCTATGGTGTGTGTAAGTGCAGTTGCCTGGCAGTAAAATTGAAACGTTGGCCAAGAGTAAGCGGTCAGTTGTCTGTGGACAGATGGACACTGTTCCACACTGAGATGGCTCAGCAGGTGAGGGCAGCTTCTGGACAAGCCTGAGGACCTGGGTTATTCTTGGGACAACACATGCATTCTCTCTTTTGTCCTTCTTCCCACTCTCCCTTACTTCCTCCCTCCCTCCTTCCTTCTCCTTCTCCCTCTGTCCATCTCTCCATCTCCCCTTGTTGTTAGTTTGGACAGTGGTCTCAGGCTGACCTTGAATTTGATTGCAGCTGAGCATGACCTTGAACTCTGGATCTTTTTCCTCAGTCTCCGCACATCTGGGACTCCAGACATAATCATTTCCACACCAGCTAACTCCTTTTGTCTTGCTTGAGAGAGGGTCTCACTGTGCTGCCCAGGGCAGCCTGCTACTGGCTGTGTAGATCAGGCTGCCCTGGACCCCCAGAGATCTGCCTTCTTCTGCTTCTTTGGTACTGAGCATGAAGCCATGCACTGCCACTGTGGGATGATGTGACAGGTGAGGCAGGCACAAGATAGAAGGAGGCTGTCATTGGACGAGAAGGAAGGATGGGCGGGAGAAAAGTTTGAAGGAAGAGGAGGAGACG
The DNA here is from genome assembly GCF_011064425.1 of Rattus rattus. Taxonomy (NCBI): domain Eukaryota; kingdom Metazoa; phylum Chordata; class Mammalia; order Rodentia; family Muridae; genus Rattus; species Rattus rattus. The sequence continues at coordinate 157,681,191 of NC_046156.1, read as the reverse complement.
GGAACAGCAGAGAAGCCTCAGTGGAGAGAACACGGAGGCTGACGTTAAGATTCCACTCTGTGTATTTACAGGTTGTTATGAATGCTCTTAAGGGATGGATGTGCACAGGGCTTTGTATGTTTAGGTGGGCAATTTTATCTTATCAATTGGATCAGAGGTTACTGTGTTGTGTGTTCTTTCGTGTGCAGATTTAAGTGTAAGGGAGTGTGGGGTGGCTGGTCTGGGCCCCCACGGAATTGGAACGTGTGTTTCTGGCAAGATGTCTACCAGATACCTTGGGGCACTGCGGTGATGGTCCTAGTGGAGATAAACGATACCCTTTTGGTTTTTATATTTTTACAACAACAGACCACTTCCAGCCTAGATTAGATTTTTAAAACCTAGCAATCTACATGTACAAGGGATGTGCCTTAAATGGTGGGGCATAGGAAGGCTAAAAGTAAAAGGCAGGAAGAGGACGTGAACATGATGCTGGGCACCTATATTAATACACAGGAAGTGAGCATGGGCAGGAAGTGCCACCACGGGTAAAGCACACTCATCTACTGGAAATGAATACTGCTGAGTGCATCTCCATTCCCATGGCTGGAAATTTAAACACATCCTCTGAGATTATACTGTAAGGAATGGACCTGTCGCCAGGTAGTGACATGCCATCAGCTACTCCTTTAAGGGTTAATCATGTGGGGGACCTGGCTGGGAGAGCATCCTTAGGAAGATGAGTTCAGCTAAGGTAATTTCGTTTTCTTCACAGAATTCCCAACCTCTAGTGCATTGTCCATGAGCCAGCCTTCCATGGGTTAGATGACCCTACATGGCATTCTGAGGCCCATCTCAGAAATGCATGACCATTTCTTTTTTCCCCCTCTTCTGTCTTTTTATTTGAGACGTTGGTCAATCTGAAAGATAATCCTCAACTCCTCACTAAGGCTTTGGGCTGTCTCACCCATGAGATCCACCAAGTGCCTGAACTGCAAGGGATTGACAGTATCTCCTAGAGACAGAATGGGGAGCAGCCCCTGGTGAGGCTGAAAGCTGGCACAACACTATGAAGAGGTTTGATCCTTTTTCTTGGTTTATGACCCAAGTCTCCTGTAACCTGGTCTGGATTTGAACCTGCTATCTAGCCAAGGAATTTTTGAACCTCTCAAGAGTTCAATTATAGGCATGTAGCACATCAACCCCCACCCCAAAGCGGTTTTCATCAATCTATATGATATAACTCAAAATTCTACCCCTACTGATACCTAGACGCATCCATCCTATGAGAATGGTCTCAGAAGCCCTTCATAGGAACTGACTGCTAGAAACAGTTCAAGTGCCCATTGAATGGGCACACAGGACAGAAAAGGTCAGTAACTGAGTGTGCCCAGCAGTAAGGTCAATGCTCTATGGCCACATGTGCTACTGTGCACACAAGGCACAGTCACAATGCTCTATAGTCACATGTGCTACACTGCACACAAGGCAATCCACAATCTCTATGCACACAAGCTACAGTCACAATGTGCATAGTCACATGTGCTACACTGCACACAAGGCACAATCATAAATGCTCTATAGTCTGCACACACTGGCACAATCACAATGCTCTATAGTCACTGCACACAGGCACAGTCACACAGTTTGCTCTATAGTCACATGTGCTACACTGCACACAAGGCACAGTCACAATGCTCTATAGTCACATGTGCTACACTGCACACAAGGCACAATCACAATGCTCTATAGTCACATGTGCTACACTGCACACAAGGCACAATCACAATGCTCTATAGTCACATGTGCTACACTGCACACAAGGCACAATCACAATGCTCTATAGTCACATGTGCTACACTGCACACAAGGCACAATCACAATGCTCTATAGTCACATGTGCTACACTGCACACAAGGCACAATCACAATGCACTATAGTCACATGTGCTACACTGCACACAAGGCACAATCACAATGCTCCCTATAGTCACATGTGCCACACTGCACACAAGGCACAGTCACAATGCTCTATAGTCACATGTGTGCTACACTGCACACAAGGCACAATCACAATGCTCTCATAGTCACATGTGCTACACTGCACACAAGGCACAATCACAATGCTCTATAGTCATATGCTACACTGCACACAAGGCACAATCACAATGCTCTATAGTCACATGTGCTACACTGCACACAAGGCACAGTCTACAATGCTCTATAGTCACATGTGCTACACTGCACACAAGGCACAGTCACAATGCTCTATAGTCACATGTGCTACACTGTGCACACAAAGGCACAGTCACAATGCTCTATAGTCACATGCTAATGTGCACACAAGGCACAGTCACAATGCTCTATAGTCACATGTGCTACACTGCACACAAGGCACAGTCACAATGCTCTATAGTCACATGTGCTACACTGCACACACAAGGCACAGTCACAATGCTCTATAGTCACATGTGCTACACTGCACACAAGGCACAATCACAATGCTCTATAGTCACATGTGCTAACTGCACACAAATGTCTGCACAGTGCTCTACACATGTGCAAGGCACAGTCACAATGCTCTATAGTCACATGTGCTACACTGCACACAAGGCACAGTCACAATGCTCTATAGTCACATGTGCTACACTGCACACAAGGCACAATCACAATGCTCTATAGTTACATGTGCTACACTGCAAACAAGGCACAGTCACAATGTTCTATAGTCACATGTGCTACTCTGCACACAAGGCACAATCACAATGCTCTATAGTCACATGTGCTACACTGCACACAAGGCACAATCACAATGCTCTATAGCCACATGTGCTACACTGCACACAAGGCACAATCACAATGCTCTATAGTCACATGTGCTACACTGGCACAGTCACAATGCTCTATAGTCACATGTGCTACACACACACAAGGCACAAACTCTGACAATCATGTGCTACACTGCAAAAGGAAGAATAGCCTATAGTCACAGGCTGATAGCACATGTGCTACTGTGCACAATTCCCTCATGCTCTAAGAAATGGCAAATGTAGCTGCTCTAGGTGTCTGGAGAAAAAACACAATGCTCTATAGTCAGCTTGAACTGGTGTGGTACAATCACAAGGCTCCTGTGCTCTATGGTCACAATGCTGTGACCTAACACTGCTCTAGGCCACATGACTGTGGCTCACCTTGGATAACAAAGCAGGAGGAACATGAGCAGGAAGGGACATCTGCTTGCTCTGTGCTATTTCACACACTACACCCTGTCAAGTGTCATGTCTACACTGCACTGTCTAAGAATGATCTGGGCAGGGGTCTGAAACACTCTGTCTGTGAAGACACAGATCACTGCTTTACACTGGTCTGTGGTGCAGTGGCAGAACACTGCTGTCTACTGTGTATGTGTGAGGCCCTGTCACAAACCCAGAGACTGGATGCTTCTACACCTCTCTCTGTCTGTCTCTGTCTCTCTCTCTCTGTCTCTCTGTCTCTCTGTCTCTGTCTCTCTGTCTCTGTCTCTCTCTCTGTCTCTGTCTCTGTCTCTCTCTGTCTCTATCTCTCTGTCTCTGTCTCTGTCTCTGTCTCTCTCTGTCTCTCTCTGTCTCTGTCTCTCTGTCTCTCTGTCTCTCTGTCTCTGTCTCTCTCCTCTGTCTCTCTCTGTCTCTGTCTCTCTGTCTCTGTCTCTCTCTCTGTTCTGTCTCTGTCTCTGTCTCTGTATCTCTCTCTGTCTCTGTCTCTCTCTGTCTCTCTCTCTCTCTCTCTCTCTCTCTCTCTCTCTCTCTCTGTGTGTCTATGTGTCTGTCTGTCTCTCTGTCTCTCTCTCTCTCTCTCACTCACACACACACACACACACACACACACACACACACACACACACTAATTTTGACAAATATAAAAGACACTGACCCTCCCCATCAGACCAGGATGAATCTACACGTGCAGAAGAGCTGAGAGGAAGCAGGTGAAGGCAGCTCCATGGATGCCACAGCTTCCACACAAGGGAACCCTGTTCTCAGAGGGAAACTCACCAACTTCAGTCACACTGTCATCGTCCAAGACGTGGTGAAATGCTAGAACTCGGAGACAGGGAAGCTGCAGACACTGCTGGACAATCAGTTTGGCCACTTGGTGGATCCCGTCGCCCTTGGGAAGGAACAGTTCCTCCAGCTTCCTGCGAGAACCCAGAGCCTGGGCTGTGGGAGACACAAGGAAGCCATCCTTGGGAGTTGCTCCATCATAAGAGCCAATGACTTACACACTCTGTAGTGTAGGAGGCAACACCTAGCCAAGGCCCCCCTCATCCCTGTCCTGCCCAAGGGCAGGAGGAGTCAGCACACAGCAGCTCCCTGCTGCCCTCTACCACTGTTTCCTCCATCCTCCCCCAACCTGTCTCTTGATCCAAATCCAGGCTGCCTCTCCCTGTCTACTCTGTCATCTGAATTGGCGTCCGCACTGGAGGTCACTCTCCTAGCTGCACAGTGCCTTCAGACCCCTCCCTTCCATCCCACCTCCAGCCGTCACTTCTAGGACATCTGCCCTCCTCAGTAAATCATGGTCTGCTACTCTGACAGCTTCTCACCATGTACCCTAAGCATGACATTCTGCAGATCACGTGATCAACAGTCTCTACTTCTGTGCCTTTGTAGAAACTATTTAGAGGACTCTGTAGCGTGAGCCAATGTTCTGGACCTGCCTTTCACTTTCCTCTTTCCAGTTTCTTTACAGACTCTTGTTTTGTTAGAAATGATAGTATTTATTTAGAACTCAAGTCCACGGATTGGGGAGTTGGCTCAGTGATACAGTGCTTGCCCAGAGTGCTGGATTCCATGGCAACATACACACACACACACACACACACACACACACACACACACACACACGAGTTGAGTGTCTCTATAGGAAACTCAGGTTTTCCTTATGAACAACATGGTCTGCAAAACATTATGAAGATACAGCTCTGAAGATGCATCTGCAGTCTCCCCTGTCCCTTTATTTAACCTGCTAAGAGTAATTTCCATGTAAACTCATTACTTTCTCAAAAATGTATTAAGTCCAAAGTATTTGAAATTTGGGGCAGGGTAGCACTGACTGCTCTTCCAGAGGACCTGATTTCAATTCCCAGCAGCTACATGGCCGCTCACAACTGTCTGAAACTCAAGTTCCCAACACAGACAAACATGCACACAAAACATAAGTGCACATGAAATAAAAATAAATAAAGCATTTAAAAAGTAGTGAAAATCTCTGTGTACTTATAATGGTAATAATTCTGAGTCGGCGTTTGTAAACTCTCTCTCTCTCTCTCTCTCTCTCTCTCTATGTGTGTGTGTGTGTGTGTGTGTGTGTGTGTGTGTGTGTGTGTGAAGCTCAGAGAACAATAACTATGAATCAGTTTTTCTTTCTACTATGCTTGTCCTGGGAATAAAATTCAAGGCTTCCAGCTTGGCATGAAGGTTGTGGAATACTCTAAGCCAATTTTTTCCAGACATGAATTTTTTGAATTATGTTGATGCTGAATGTACAGACATTTGCCACGGTGTCATAGTCCTTGAACGGGCGCTGTTTACGTAGGGCAATCTAGAGATGGCTTTCAAAGAATACAGAGGATGTAGGGTCATATGCAAACACTGCACCATTTTATATCATGTACTTAAGCATCTTCTAATGTTGGTACCAGCAGAGGAGTCCCAGAACCAATTACCATGGATGTTGTACTGGTGGTCTTATGTCAACTTGACACAAGCCAGAATCATTTTGGAAGAGGGATCCTCAACTGAGAAAATGCTTCCACCAGACTGTATTGTGGACCAGCCTGTGGTGCACTTTCTTGATTGATGAGCGAGGACAGCACCGGGACAGGTGGTCATGGTGCTATAGGGAAGCAGGCTGAGGCATGCATAATGAAAAAGCCGATGAGTTGCAGCCTCTGCTTCAGGTCCTGACTTCAGGTTCCTGCCCTGATTTCTCAAGGCGATGGAGTGTTCCTGAGAGCTGTAACCTGAAATAAACCCTTCCCTCTCCAAGCTGCTTTTGGTCCTGGTGCTTTTTCACAACAATAGAAAACCTAGCCAGTAGTCCAGGGACAAACATTCAAACCTGCTTTATTGTTGGGTGACAGGAAAAGAAAGAAGAGGAGAAGAAGTAGAAGGAGGAGGAGGAGGAGAAGGAGGAAGAGACAAAGAATAAAGTAAGAAACGCTGTTTCATAAATAAACTTACCAAACATTTCTGATGTTTCCTTATCTGAGAATTGTTGGCCTTTAAGATTCAATATCTTCAGAAAAACAAAATTTGGCAACAAGGTGACTGGTAAAAGGAAATAAAATTAAGTTATGTCAGACACATTTCCTATGACACAGAGGAGAACCATTGAAATAGAGTTTTTCAAAAGGTGATATCACATTCAGACTGAATCACTAAGACTAAGGAGAGGACGCAACTATGCAAATGAAATGTTTAAACTGTAGTTTACTAACTGTAGCTCATTCATTGTTGTGAGAGCCTTGATGAGGATCCGATGTCCTCACAGTTCCCATGACATCAGTGGCATTTATTCTCGAGTATTTAATGACTCTGTACAGGAGCATCTGAAGTCAAGGCTGTACAGTTCTTACCAAAGGGCATGGCTTCAAAGCATCGTCCAGAAAACTCAATCTCTCTGAGTTTCTTGCAGGAAGCAAGCGCAGCCATGAGAGACTCACAGTTTGAAAGGAAATCACATTTCAGGTGGATATCATGCAGATTTGGAGAGTTCTGAATCAATTTAACTGGAAATGAGGAAGGATATTTAGTAATTAAAGAAGGCTGCAAATTTTTACCAGATGGGTTCTCGACCCATCAGCTGCAGCCACACCGATTAAACAGGCAGTAACACAGTGGCACAGCTTCTAGATGTCAGACTACATCCCCTGGGCTTGTGCTCAACTTCCACAGCTGACTAGTGAGCAGACAACGTGGGGCAAGTTCCTGACCTTCTCTGGATCAGCTTTCTGTTCTCAAATTTCAAAATAAGGGCTTACCACAGGGTAAGTACAACCTCAGTCTCAGACATGGTAAACGTTCCCTCGAGGATTTCAGAAGAGTCCAAGAGATTCCCCCAAACAATACAGGCTTTGGCTGTTGTTCTTGGTTTGCTCCCAGAACTTGGCAGAAAGACGCTGCTGCTAAAGACACCTCACTTCAACACAGCCTTGGACGGACCAGAGCAGAACAGACCTGAAAACCTCCTTCCTGATGATTAGTATTCTCCCTCGCCTCTGTCTGCCCCTCCTCTCTCTCCCTCTCTCTGTGCCTCCCTTCCCCCCAGCCTCATGAAGAAGTAGTCATGAGTTGGAGGAAGGATGAGCAAAAATGGTGTAAACATAGCACCGATGCTTGAAATTCTAAAAAAAAAAAATAATAATTCTTTTAAAATAAGGGCTTGGTAAAGCCTCCTTCAGCTTTTCACCCTGTGTCTGTGTTTGTATACTACATTTATGAATAAAAATACCATACAAAGTACCGTGAAAGGAAGAATAATTCCATAGCATAAAATTGTGAAGTTTATTTTTTATTTAAAATTTTCATTCCATGTAATTGTGTGAGTGTGTGTGTGTGTGTGTGTGTGTGTGTGTGTGTGTGTGTGTGTGCGCGCGCACGCGCTTGCTAATGCACTCCCAAAACTATTTTGGTTTTTGGTTTTTGTTCTGTGAGACAGTGCCTCACGCTGCAGCTCAGACTGATCTAGAATTCACCGGTTTTGAATTTGAGCCACCCTCCCACTTCGGTTCTCACGGGCTAGGGTTTCAGGTGTGGAGCACCATGCCATCTTCAATGGCTTTTGGATTGTCACTTCTAGGTTCACTTAGTCTTCAGTGCTCCCCAAATCAAGTGGCTTAGCATATTTTAAAGCATTTTTCTAAATGACATATTTCAGAAACATGGTTGCATGTTCCTCCACCATACATGAGGAAAAAAATGGGGAAATGTTCAGAGTGCTACCAGTAAGATTTCCTTCTCCCTCGGCAAGCAGATGTGTAAGTGGTGATGTAAGAACAACTTAAAATTGAAATAAAAGAATTCTACACATAATTTTGGGGGAAAAGATGAAGAAGAGGAGGAGGAAGAGGGGGAGAATGAGGTGGAGAGGAAAACCGTACCGTTTGAGGTAAGTTGGGATGTTCAGCGATGAAGGCCAGGAATATAGCAGAAAGCAATTGCACAATACCGGGTCAGGGCAGAGGAAAAGTTGCTTCAGAAGAAGAGGAAGAAAGCCCAATTGTCAAGAAAATGGTGCTTGGAAAAGAGGTAGAAAGAACAGAAGGAAAGTTTATGTTTCCCTGAGCGTGCAGAAACGTTTCAGGTTTATCACAACTGGATGCACAGCCGTGGCTACATAAGCAATGGCCTCTCAGAGCTGAAGAGACTGGAGGAACTCACTTAGCATCTCTCTCTATGACCTACTGCCCCCAGATGCACAGTGACCACCACACAGTAGTCTCCCTCGCACAGTGAAGAGCGAATTGTTTGTGAAGTGTTCAGAGCAGTACTTAGCTTATACTAAAAACTCAAGATTTACAATAAGTTTCCAAGGAAAGGTGCTTCTCCCACAGTTCATGATGTCAGGCCCAGGGAAGTTTGAACAAACAATGACTGAATGGTTCTAACAATTACTAGCCAAGTAGCGTTTCCATTTCACACGTGAACTGGAGATCCAAGCACTGTCCTTACCTAGTTTGGAGAGGTCAGACTCTGTGAAGGTGTGGATGGATAACTTCTCCATGTGATGGAGGTTTGGGAACTCTCCCGGAAGGACTGAGAGCACGTCCTGTGTGCCATCTAGTCTCACAGACAGTTCTTTCAGGCCTGGGAACTTGTCCAAGTTATGGAAGAGCTGATCTGGAAAGCAGTGCATAGTTTCCATCACTCAAGAGCTCCAAGTGCAAGTTCTCAAGGTGCTGTGATCGTCAGCCATATTCATGCTCCCAAGATGGAGCTCTCTGACATCCTAACATCTGTGTAGAAGCACATCCATGAAGACACTGCCAGCTGCAGCATCTGCTGATCATGGAAGGACTCTAGGGGAAGCCCTGTGCTGGTCTCTGGGCTCACAATAATAACTGGCACCTCCCTAACCAACAGTGCGGAACACCTGACTTTGCACATGCCAAAGCACATGCAGCTGGATTCCTGCTTCCAACTCATAACAGATAAATATTGGATTAAAGACACATGTATGAGCTAAAGCCATAGGACGATTACGAGAAAATGGGTAATATTCAGGACCTTGGACTTTATGGTGATGCATCTTTAGACACGTTTAAAAAACAGTAGCAAAAATACTGAACCCCAGTGAACTAGACTCAAGGGAGGGCGGCAATGGGGGGGAGGGTGGGAGGGGAACACCCATAAGGAAGGGGGGGAGGGGATGTTTGCCCTGAAACCGGAAAGGGAATAACACTTTAAATGTATATAAGAAATATTCAAGTTAATAAAAAAAAAAAAAAAAAAAAGAGCACAAAGAGACAAGGAAAAAAAAACAGTAGCAAAAAAATTAGATATTGGGCAATATTTGGCTAGTATCTTGACTACCTTGAAAATTATTTAAAACCCAAATGACTGGGCACACCTGTGGAGGTTTTTTCCCTAAATTAAACTTTGAATTGGGAAGATCAACATCTACTAGGGCCTTTTGAGGTGGGAAGATCCACTTTACTCTGGACCATACATTCTCTGGTGCTGATAAAGGACACGAGAGAAGGAAACTCTCTCTCTCTCTCTCTCTCTCTCTCTCTCTCTCTCTCTCTCTCTCTCTGCTTGCTCTCCCTCTCACTAGCAACTCTATTCCCACACTGGCACTAGAGCATGCGTCTTCCAGCCTCATATATTGAATACCCACTGGATTCACAGACTGTCTGTTGTTTGACAGCTATTCTTGGACTAGTGGGACCACAGCCTGTAAACCATTCTAAGAAATTCCCTTTCTTTTTATACATAGCTTCATTCTGTAAATTCTCTACAAGTTCCTCTATCACAGACCCTGACTATTAAAGATCTTATCAAAATTAACAATTGTTCATGCATCAAAACACACAAAGAGATGAACTGCCAATGTACGCAATGGGAGGAGGTGTTTTTGAAACAACGTGACTGATAAAGGTTGATATAGATTTATTTTTGTCAGTCTGCAATGGAATCCAGAGTCTTGCACATGGTAGCCAAATACTCTGCCTATAACATACAGGTTTAAAGCCACCATACACAAAGACCTCCTAGAACAGAACACCAATGATTTGGTTTTATTCTGTTTGAGACAGTTTTGCTCCATAACCTTGCCTAGCACAGACTCATTATATGCCCCAAGCTGGTCTCAAAGTCAGAACAGCACTCTTCCCTAAGTCCCTGGACTCCTGAGAGTGCAGAGATGAACTCCCATAGCTTGACATTTAATGACAAGAATTCAAGAGCACTTCTCAGACACAGACACATGAAGAGAGTCCTCAATCAGGGAGGAGAATGGAAATCTGAACTACAGGAGAGAAGACTGACTACTAGACCATGTCCCAGACAAGCCAAGTGTAAGCGAAATGGTAGAGATGTAAAAAACTGGACACTCTGCACATTGCAAGTGGGAAAGTAAATGAGAGAGCACCCTGAGTGCAGATGATTCCCCAGCATCATCTACATGTAGTCTACCATTTACCACCAGCAAGCAATCCAAACACCCTTATAAGGGTCTTGAAAGATTAAATACTGGTAGTGATGTTTTCCTAGTGGTGTTTGAGTTATTAGAAACCCATTCTATGATTCAGGGCGTTCCACTGGTCCAAAAGAATGAAAGTGTTTCGATCTCTCCCATCTCGAGGTTTCCTTCATCTAAGCTGAGAATGAGAAGACAGTGTCAAGCAGAATGGTCATGGGAGTACACTCAGGGATACCTGGAATCTGGCTTGTTCCTGAGACCTCAAGAGACTGCAGGGCACGCAGGGCGAGAAGCAGTTCCTGTTCTGCTCTGCTGAGCTCCAGCCTGGACATGGAACACTTGGTGACAGAGGTCTTATTCAGCTCCAGAGCTGGGCGGATGCTTTCAAGAAAGCCACTGCTGTTGAATAAATGGAACTCAATGCTCTGTGAAGCTGAGAAGATTTCCATTAGGACATGGAGCAGTGCCTGGTCTGCTGGACCCATGTTGTTCACTCCCACTTCCAGCCTAGGGATCTTGTAAGGCTTGGGGGACAGTTTCCAGTACCCTTCACTGATGTCTGGTAGGACCCTGGGCCAGATATTTCTATAGTGTTTTATGATGTTCTCATCTTCAGCAAAATTTCTCTTCCATTCACTTATGTGCTCAAAGGCAGATGTGTACTCCTTATCTATAGGTGGTGGCTGTAAGTTTTCAAAATATGTCTTGAATGAATAGTCCACATGAGATGAGATTTCATTTCCATTTATAGAAACCTTTAATCTCCCCAACAGTAACAGGCTTTCTGGGTGATCCCAAAAGTACTGTGAATTCAGTACTCTCAAAGCCAGTGTTCTCTCTCGAAGGAACTGCAAAATAACTGGAGAGCATGCAGCAACTGTGTTGCTTTGATAAGCAAAGTTTAGGGCAATGTTCAATAAATGTTCTGAAAGGAATGAAGAGAAAGATTCAGGAGAATTTAGCCACAACCCTCTAACAAAATGCAACCACAGAAAAGTTTCTGGATGGAGCTTCATATAATCCTCATTTTCAGACATGTTCTCCAGGGACTCTTTATCCATTCTACTGTCAACGACTATTTATGTTGTCAGTTTGGGCGAGTAAAAGTGTTTCTGGGGCTGGAGAGATGGCATAGCAGTTAAGAGCACTGGCTGCTCTTCTAGAGGATCCAAGTTCATTCCCAGTACCCATAGGGCTGCTCCAACAGCACCCACCCTGGCTGGCACTTTTTACTCCAGTCCTAAGAAGCACTCGTTAGGTAACAATGCTCCTTAAAGTATCCACACCAACTCGAGCTACCCAGAGAAATGCTTTCCTTTAGAAGCGTCATCTCTGCGTGTGCATTGGCTACACTTGGATAGATCAGTTTGCTTAACTATGACCTTAAATATGGAAAGTGTGCTTTATCCTAGAGCATGACGTTCTGAGGATTTTACCTTTGGAAAGAGTAGACAATGTAAGTCAGGCTTTGTGGGGAACGGGTGTGGCGGCAGTCCCAAGATGGCGCCCAGGACTGCAGCTAAGTCTCATGACTACCACCTGACTTCCTCACACACCTGAAACTAGCCACGTCCATTGTGAGAACTGCCATGAGGCCCATGACTCAAGATCAGGCCATGTGATGTGAACCTATGAACTGAGATTACGTAGTCTGGACTGAGGAGGCAGAGTTGAGGGAGGATATAAGGAGTGTGCCGGGGCTGGGAGAGGAGAGAAGAAAAGAAAAGAAAGATTACTGTTCGCATGTTGTAAGGTTCCTGAATAAACCACTTTGAGAAGAACATCGTGGTGTCGCTCCTTTCTGCGGGATGGAGACAGAAGCGACAAGGCTTTACAGTAGCCCAAGACTTCTGAAGATCCCACTGACTTACATGGGCAGTTCCTAGCCCTTGCCGAGTGTGGCCCAAACCACCAGTCCACCTGCCCTGTCAGTGGTGGCAGCGCAGCTTGGTGGTCACTGCTCGCCTCTGCGGTTCTGCCTTGTAGAAGTCAAAGCAGAAAAGAATGAGGAGGAGTGGTGTTGTTACTGCAAGAACGTAAACGTGTTCTAGCTTTGGTCTTCGTAGGTACCAGGTCACTTCAGGACATCATGTTTGTTGAGATGTCTATTCAGGTGCACTTCGTAGCCTAGGGTGGCCTTCAAACTGCAGCAGTCCTCTTGTATTAGCTTTCTAGTTACTGGGGTTAAAAGTGGGTGCCACCATGCCGGGGTTTGGATCAATCACTGTTGAAGTATATTGGAATGCTATAAACTACTTTTTAAAATATATAAACTTATTTTCTGATGACATTAAACAGTTAGTATGTCTCATGAAACAGACTATTTGGCTGTTCTGGTAGTGCTGGAGATCAAACCCAGGGCCTTGCACATGTTAGGCCAAACCTCTAGCACCGAACTGTTCCCATTCTCATGGTACATTTGGGTCGGGGGTCTTATTGTTATAGCTCAGCCTTTCGCTGCCAGACTGGCCTTAAAGTCAAGTCCTCTTGCTTTAGTCTCCCAAGTACTGGGATCGTTAGGTATATATCACTAAGTTGGACTTGAGCATTATTTGTTCTGTTGTATTGTTTTGTTTTTTAAAAGAGACCAGGCTAGCCTTGAACTCACAGAGAACCTCTTGCCCTGCTCTTCCAAGTCCTGGAATTACAGACATAAGCCACCTCTCCCAACATGAAGCAGAGTCTGCTGTAGCCCAGGTAGCTTTAGACTCACCATGTATTTGGAGATGGCTTTGAATTCCAGGTCGTCCTTCCTCCTCGTCTCAGCGCTGGGTCAGCTTAGCATCAAACTGGTCCTGAAGTGTTTACTCACACATTTATTTAGTGGGTACCCTGTTTAACTTTGTATTTGTTCTCTTTACAGGGTTTCAGACAAAATAAAAAAGAAGGAAAGTGCTCACATACAAATTAAGAAGTAAGTCTGTTATTTTAAAAACTAATTTTACCTTTGTATGACTTTTATAGGTTGTGGAGTTGTATAACTTTTATAAAAGTTATACCAGTGTTTTGAATATTTGAAAATTGATGTTTATGTAAGACTATACTAAAGATTTTTTTTTTTAAGGTGTGTGTGTGTATGTTGAGAGGCGGTGGTGCATGGCCAACAGAAAAGGACATTGGATCCCCTGAGCTTGAGTTACATGTGGTTGTCCACTGCTTGTCATGAGCTCAGAGGCTAGAAGAATAGCAAGTGCCCTTGAACTGCTGAGCCCTCTCCAGCCCCACTAAAGACTGCCAAAGTTAGATTAACCATTGAATTGTTGGCACATAATCAAATTCTTATGGTGTCCAAATGTCATTCCAAATACTGCCTGGTTGTTTTGGTTATGTTGGCAAAATGATTCTTAGGCTGACCTTGAACACCATGTTTAGTCTGCCTCAGTTTCTGTAGCAACAAGTATTATAGACAGGCAGCATGTACCTGGTTTAAAATCTGGTCCAGGGTGAAGATATTTGCAGTGTCACTGGCCAGTCAGGCTTGAGTTTTTGTGTGGGGTGTGGTAGTAGGACCTCGCACACAATAAGCAGACATTCTGCCACTGAGCCGGATCACCAGATCCACACGTACTTTTTACGTTAAACTTGTGTGTATGGAGGTTTTGCCTAAATGTATGTTTATTGGTCATGTACTGGACTGCTGCTCCTGAGGCTAGAAGAGGATATGATCCGTGGAAGCTGGAGTTCTCTGTAGGTGTTTATAAGTTGCCCAAGTCTTCTAACAGGAGCAGTAAGTGAGCTTTGTCCACCGAGCCTTCTCTCCAGACCCATCCCTCTTTTGATAAATGATGCAGTGTGCAGAATACTGCGTTCTCGTCACAGCCAATTGCTCTGAAGAGACACCATGACCAAGGCAACTCTCATAAAAGAAAGCTGGCTTACAGTTTTAGAGGGCTAGTCCATGATCATCATGGCAGGAAGTAGACAAGCATGGCTCTGGGATGGTACCTGTTTATATGGAGTTTTCACTGTAACTTTCTGAGGGCCCTAATATTTTGAGTTCATTTTTAACTCTAGAGATGTGTAACATTTTAATCCAGGTGACTGATTTCTAATTTTACTACCTTGAAACAAAACTCCTTATACTGTTGCAATCACTTTAAGCAAACTAAACTCTAGTGAAAATTTAACACATGATTTGATAATTTATAATGTGTTTACATTCTAATAGATCAAAATTAATTTTATATTAATATATTTTTATTTTTTGCATTCTATTTAAAAATATGATTTGGGAACTGATAAAGCTTCAGATGCCAAGGGCCTTGACTTGAGTTCACTTCCCAGGGTGGAGAAAAGAACCAGTTCCTATTAGTTGTCTCTGACCTCCACACTCACACACATGCACATGCATGCACGCACGATTTTAATTTATCGTCATCTTATAACTGCCTAGAGTTTTTTTCTTTCAAATTCAGGTTCAGCTCTCTCCCAAGGAGATGGTTTGTTTGTGTCCCTGGTCGATAAGAACAGAAGTCTCCTCGTCACCTTTGTGGACTCTTGGCTAAGTGGTGTCATCATCAGGGTCTCCCTGTTCTGGGAGTCCATCCTGAGTCAGCAGCAGGGCGTGCCTAGAGCAGCAGTTGGAGGAACCGATCAATCGATCGATCAGTGGCAGTGTGAGTGCATGGAAGTCAGCCAAACTGTGACTGAGCACAAACGGACAATTGCAATTTTCTTAGAATGTCAAGATTTGTATTAATGCCTTTAAAATTAAATAAAAGCCCTTTTTTGAAATCTTGACTTTACAGATATTTTCCTTTGGGGTATATACAGTGAAGTTGAGTTGTTTAAAGATCCAGAAAGAAAACTGCTCAGTCTTATTACTTTGTAAAAGGGTAATTTCTGAAGGTGGAACAAATTGATAATCCAATGTGGGGAACGAAAGCTAACTCATGTCACTGAGGCTACACTGGCCAGTCAGGAACCAAGGCGTGTTGTGGTTTTGTTTTGTATGTTTGTGTGACTTGCTCCATGTATGTGTGCATGTGTGCATTTTCCATGGTTCATGTGGAGGTCAGAGAACAACTTGTGAGGTTGTTTCTCTTTCTATGTAGGTTTTAGGGATTGAGTTCAGGTCGTCTGGTGGCAGGTGCCTTGACTTGTTGAGCCATCTTGCGTGCCCTGTTGTAACAGTCTTGTTTTCAGCCTGGCTTCCTTGTAATTCACAGTCCTCTTGTCAGCCTCCTAAACGCTGGCGAGTACTACCACACCTTCACCGTGTTCCGCTGTTCTCTTCGAACCTCCTCTTGTTTGTCGTTCTGGCCTCCCTCTCTCCCCCTGATGCACCTTACCTCATCATGAGTACTGCCTAACTTAACTGCCCATGCCATTCTCGCCCTGTGGCCCTGTGGTGCCATGCACCATGTATATTCTTGGGTAAGGATGGTGTCTACGCACCCAGGCTTCTCCCTGGTTTATTTACCTTTGAAGGAAGAAGTAAATGTGATAGGCTGGAGATGGAACCCATTGATATTCGGCTGGCCAACGTGCAAGGCATGGGTTTGAGTCTCCCACTATTGTAAAGAACAGAACATGGTGAATGCTGTCCTTCCTAAGTTTTTTTAGCTAGGTAAACTAAATTAACTAAGCTCCCTATGCGCCTATGATATTAGCAATCAAATAAGTATTATCAAATTAATGGTGGTCAGTACCTACCTAGTAAGTAACTTTGCAAAATATGTTGTGTGACTTGAGCTTTTAGAATATTGGCTATTCTAGGTTCAACATAACTTCGTTAATTTGTAGGTTAAATTTAATTGTTTACCTTTACCTGACCAGACATTAGACATTAACACTAATTTTAACTCTCTTTAGCACTCAGTACATTTATTTGGACTGAGTTCATTCATTCTAGCAAATACTCAACGTTATTTAAATGCTGGGTATTGTTCTCGGCGAAGCTAGAAGGATGCGTTGTGTGTTGGGATATAATGTAGTTCCAGCTACTTTGAGAGCTGAGGTAGGACTCACCCTCTGAGGCCAGCCTGGCCAACATAATGAGACCACATCCAGTACAGGAACAGCCAGAAACAGGCAGTGGAGACGGCTCAGTGGTAAAGCATGGAAAGGACAGAGAGGTACAGCTGGAGGATTCCATGGTTGCTGCCACCATCCCAGCCCAAACCCACAGGTTCCAGGTTCTCCAGGGAATAATGCAGGCAGTCAAAGGACACCGATGAAGACCTTTGACCTTAGTGCATGTGGAAACAGGCATATGCATACTCATGTGCACATGTGTACTCTGTCATTTCTTACACACAAAATGGAAAATCGCCCATGGTGTGGTTAGAAAGATTTATTCTGGCTCATGGTTCTGGAGGTTCCTGGCCGATGGTTTTGTCTGGTGCGCTGAGCTTGCAAGAGGCAACAAAAGCATGACTTCTGCATATCTTGTGTGTGTGTTCACACTTGGTCTCTCAGGAAGCCACCAGGATTCAGTGGGAATCTTCATCCTGCTGACTCTATCCTCAATACCTTCCAAAGGCCCCAGCTGCAAACACTGTGGATTAAGTTCCCACCCCTAGTAGCTCACAGTGGGATTGCATTTTAACTCATACATACAAGCCCTGGGATGAGAAGACATAGTTAAAGGAAAAGGCAACAAGCAGTAAAGGCTCTTGTGTAAGAATGTGTGTGGAGCCTGGCAGTGGTGGCCCACACCTTTAGTCCCAGAGCTGGGGAGGCAGAAGTCAGGGGACCTCTGAGTTGGAGGCCAGCCTGGTCTGCAGAGAGAGTTTCAGGACACTGGGGGCTACACAGAGAAACTTAGACTTGACAAAATAAGAAATACAGGGGAAATATTCAAGAGCCAGCAAGTGAAATGGAAGGAGAGACGGGATAGAATAAGCAGGAGCAAGGCTCAGGCCATATGTAGATCACTGTGAGGCCGACAGCATTGGCCTTGAGCTGGGAGCCCAGAGGAGAAGAGGGAGGCACAGGGAGAGCATGACCCAGGAGGAGCCTCTGACTGCATGGTGAAAATAGACCACAGATTTCTCAGGAGTTGGCTGAACACATGTGGAACTCACTGTTTTGCAAGTGGAACTGCCAGGATTTGTCAGTAGATTATATGTGGTGGAAGAGAAGAGCTATGGATAACTCCAAGGGTTTCACTAAGCAACTGGAAAAATAAAGCAGGAGTTTCAGGAGGTGAAAGTCTGCAATGAGTATTTCTGTGACGGGCAAGGTTAAGAGTCAGCTTTGGAGATGTGGAATGTCCTCTGGAGTTCTATGAACAGAGTCCAGGGCTAGCGCTGGAGATGGAGGAGGTGGGGTAGACGTGGAGCTTAAAGCCATTCAGCAGGATGAGGGTCCAGGAAGTGGGAGATGAAGCCAGGGGAACCTCAGATCCCAGGGGTTAGAGAAACAGCAGAGGGCTGAGCTGGAGCCTCTGAGCAGCTACTTCCAGAGGCCAGAGAGACGAGCCCCACACGTAGCTCAGCTGCTGCTAACAGGACTCATATGATGAAGACTGCAGTGTGGAGGCTGGAGGTCACTGATGATGCTATGAGTCAGTGTGGAGGTCGCAGTGATGCTAAACAGCTGCTTGGTGGAAACGGAGGCAGCAGGAGCTTGGGGGAAGAGAATGTAAACATGGAAGACACCAATGCTTGTAAAGAACTCTTCCAACGAAAAGTCGTCTTCCCAGTCTTGTTATATTTGTAGCTTAATAAAATCATATTTAATATCTATTTTGCAAGTTTACAATTACTTTTGTTACCTTTTTCGGTTGCACCCTACGTGGGTACTATGCTTTGATGAAAAAACTGATTTCCGGGTTTTTGTTTTTAAACTTCAATTTTTAAGCAGGTGCCCTAAGCAGGTGCAGGCAGTGTGCAAGAGCAGCCCATTTGAGATTTGACAAGTCGGACGGAGGTTGTGATCAAAACAGACGTAGCTTTGATTTTTTTCGTTAATCAAATCCACAACCACTGGATTATTTTTAGACCTGTTTATTTTTAAAGACTTTAAAATTTTTTTCTTTTATGGGTACGGGTGTTTGGTCTGTATATGCGTGGGTACCATGTATTTGTCTGGTAGTCAGCGAGGCCAGATAAGGACCTTGGATCCCTGGTTGTGTTTACATGCACCAGTACTGAAAATCGGCCTAGGTCCTTTCGCAAGAATCACGACTGCTTTCAACCACTGAGCCATCGTTCCAGCCCCCTGTTTCTTTTCACTTGCAGTGCTAGTGCTCACACATGCTGACTACTGAGAAGCCTCCCCAGCTCTTCCTCAACTTTTATTTTGAGACAGTGTCACCCTCTAGATTGCCCAGGCTGGCCTCAACTTGTGCTACTCCTGCCTCAGCCTCCAGAGTAGCTGGGTTTATACACAAGACTGCACACACAGCGTCCCTAGGTTTCCCCACCACGATACTAAATGAGTTAAATCAGTTGCCAAGTTATTGCCTCCTGTTTCTAAATTGAGTATTCAGGATGACAGGCTTCCTATCCCATCATCGCTGCATGCACAGCTTTGTCACTAGAGGGCACTGCAGCCCCAGCCGAGACACTGAGGGAGTCAGAGGCTTCTGCTGGTTCTGAGCAGTAAGAGGCCCTTGCAGCACATGGCTGGCAGCATAGCATTCTGAGGTCTCCTGCAGCCAAACAGCCTAGGGGCTCCTAGCAACTCCATGGCTAGCGAGCTCTCAGTATTCCAGTTCTCAGTTAGAGCTAATGACTGCATTGCACTTGCCCCAAACTTCCCTGTGGTAAATATTTCACGATTCTCTCCCTTCAATGGACTCCTGATACAATACATAAAACCCGTCTAGTACAAAAAGTATTAACATCAGATGAAGCATGGGTCTGGTCCTCCACGGGAGGTTGTGTTACTGTTTTGATGATGAGTTACGTTAACTTATTAAGTGAAATTACATATATATGGATGGGGGTTTTGTCTGTCATATGGCTAAAGCCAAGCCTCCCATGACTGCTAGAGTTGAAGTGAACCTGGGCCATTGGGAAGATCAGCCAGCACTTTCTTCAAGGAGCCATCCCTCCAGCCCTAAATTTATAGTAATTTTCTATAACATTTCGCAATTCTGGAGACTTCTTGGGTCTCAAGAACACTCTTGAACCAGCTTAAAATTTTGCTGAACCTAAACCCCAAGCTTAAATTTAAAAAATTACCTGCCTCCAAATAACCAATGCTAAACTTTTGACAGGCCATTATAAAACAATAAAAAGCACCTGGGTGTTTTTTATACATTATGTGTTGAATATGGTCAAGAATGAGTCATGTGAGAAGGAAATTCTGAGTGCTTGTGAGACTAAAACAACCCTGTCTGGTGGCCGTGGTTTCTTGAAGCGAAATTTATTCTTCTTAGAAGGTGTTTCCTGCCTCCCAGGTGTAGCTAGGGTGAATAACACTGGCATGATTAAGTATTCTTGCATACTCTGTTTATTTCTCCAACCTTCTTGAAACTGCCCCTAGGAGCTGTGAACAGATTTCAAGCTATATTTTATAACTGAACTAATAAAAAGCACAAGAATGTCTCGGTAGGTGTTTTTTCTATATACATATTCAAACTGTAGTGTCAGGAAATGTTAGTGATCCCAAAAACAGGAAGCCAATCAGTGCAGCCAGGGTCATTCTGAGGAAAATTCATGAGGACGGTTTTGGTGATGAGGGCCACCAGGAATATCCCCAGGGAGACAAAAAGCAGAAAAACCCTGTTCTAATTTAAGGTGGCCTTTAACCGTGGTGCTGGGAGTTGTCTTAATTCAAATGGGAACAGAATTATTCTGTTTAGGTAATGAAGTGGACACTATGGTCTTTACTGGGGTTAGCCTGAGACTGGTTTTTGTTGAGGGGAGTTTAAAACTAAGGAGTAGTAGGTACAGGCCTGTTAATTTACCTGAGTTCAAACTTAGGTCAGGATTGCGCTTTTATGAGGTCAGAGACTTAAAGATTTGGCCTCTTAAAGTCACCAAATACTGGTTCCTTATGTTCGTGACTACAACCAAAAATTATTTTTGTTGCTACTTATAGTGTAATTTGCTGTTGTTATGATTCATGAGTATCTACTTATGTTTTCTGATGGTCTTAAGTGACCCTTTGTGAGGTCATCTGACCCTCAAAGGGATCGAGACCCCACAGGTTGAGCCACTGCTCTCAAAACATAAATTTGGCCCTGCACTTGGCTTGTCTTCATGATGTATATAGCCTGCATATGAGAACTCTCAGAACGAGTTTCTGTTCACTTCTCAAAATTTGTAAATTTGTCACTGTTGCTATGCACATAAAGCTGACTTCAGCATGGAGTCTTTAGATCCACATATTTAAGTGGCTCCATTCTCCCAGGTCCCCTGCTTCTAGAGAGGTGACAGTTATGAGCGTAATTCTCACTATTATCATTATTAAATCATATACCAACGGAACAAGAAGCAAAAATTATAAAGCTATCCCTAACATCCCCAAAGAACCACCAGAACAAAGTAGTTTCTCTAAGCCCATGTTTTCCATAGATGTGTAAACGGAGGGGCTAGTGAGTTCTTACAAAAACCTGTCCGGGAAGGCAGTGGTGAAGACTCCTGTCTCATCAGATGTGGAACTGATTCAATCCTTAAACTAGGAATGTGAATGTTCCTTCCCACAGGCCTTTCATTATTTCCCACAGCCCTCTTCTATTGATCTCTGGATAATGGGAAACTTCCTCCTGGTCTTTGTACAAGGGGACCATCTGCTGCCACATCTCCTAATCAAATAGTTACCAACCTGATACAGTTCAAGAATATTTTGTATATGAATAGTAAACGGTGTGGTTTGATTCTGGGCCTGCCCAGGCTGGTTAAACTCTTGACCCTTCAAACTGTAGTGTCAGGAAATATTGAAAAACAGGGGTTTAAAGATCCCAAAACACTACAGGCTGACAGGAAGCCACCACCCGATCCAGCCCAGTCAGGCGTTTGGACTGGGGTGTGCCCCTTTATTAATCCCTTTCATGTCCTCTTAGTCAACAGAACTGGGCATCCCTGGTGAGGCTTAGTGCCCAAACACTGCTGGCCTGAACTGCATTCTGGACAGATTTTTTGGTTTGGCATGTCAGCCCTGTAATTCCTCAGTAATCAGGGAGTCTAAGTTACTTGGCCTTGGTTGCTCCCTTGGCTGGAAAAAAGCAGCAAACCATTTATGTGGGGGACTGGAGTGGCTGTTTGTCCTTATGAGCGTGTGCAATCGTTTCCCACAGGAGACTCTACATTGGGCCTACAGCTCACTAGACAGCTGAGGCTGGTCTAGAGAACTTCCATGCTGCCCTGCCTTCTGCCTGTTAACATAATTGACCAGAAAAAGAGTCTCTAAAATCCCCTAAACAGCTGGGATGAGGGGTTTCAAGGCCAGACTAAGGGGTCAAGCAAGCTTTTGAGCATTTCTGTCTGTAGTCGTCATTAGGCATGGATCGTGACCAGCTTCTGCTCCCAGAACCCGTGGGGGGTTCCTTACCGCCTGGTCTGTTGGGTAATAACGTGAGACCCAGGAAGCTGGTCTTGGGTTCTGGGGGTTAGCCTAACCTAGAGACTGGTTTTGTTCCAGTGGAGAAACCTTCAGAGGCAGAGCTAAGGGACTGCTCTCTGCACATCTGTTCAGAGGAAAACACGGGAGCCATGTTAGGCTCGGAAGAGTACCTGAGTTCAAACTTAAGGGATCAGGACTTCTGCAACCTGGAGTCCACAAGAACAACTGAAAAACCTGTAAAAGGATTTGGCCTCTGTCCCCCAAAGACTGAAAGAGAGGAGAAAACACCAACACACCTATAGGACAGTTTAGCCTGTCGATAGCAGAACAAGTAACACTAGGGGAGATAATTTGTGGCGAGCCCCCAACAAAAATTATTCTCCCCATCAAAACAAGCATTATCCAAACACACCAGTTGATACTTCATGATGCTGGAGAACTTCAATTTTGCTAAGAAGCCTACAGTTAAAAAATGGGATTCATGGTATCCTGAAAGAATTCAGTTTTCTGGAAATGGTCTTATGAAAACCAAAAAAGAAGAGACAAGGAGCTGACAAGCTTTACCAACAAGATGTGGAAGGAGAATCTCCATCCTGAAATCCCTCAAAATATAAGGAAAAAGCTCCAAAACATGAGACCTCAATGAGAAGATCAAACCTAGGTTGAGAACTTTCCAGCTCAAGGGACCAACAGTACATATCTTCAAAAACATAGAATTCTTAAAAAAGGCCCATATGCATACAAAGCCTACAAGAACTCAAATGTTGGACAAGAAAAGCACCTCCCGTCATAATAGATAAAGTATGCCAAGTAACATATAAAAAGCAGATGCACACCAGACTTTAAGCAGAAACTATGAACTCTCATTCAGACCCTAAGTTACTGTTCAAAACTCTCGAATATAACATAGATGGAGAAACCAAGATATTCCAACACAATATCTTTCTACTGTCCAGCTACAAAGGATAATAAATGTTAAAGCCAACATAAAAAGCTATACCCAAGAAGAGGCAAAAAACTAATTCTTGCAACAAAACAAAGAGACTTTCAGGAAGCAATCCACTCTCAACATCAATATATCCCCCAATAAAGGCAAACTGGATCATGACGAGGACCCTGCATTCTCCCTACAGAAACACACCTCAGGTCCCCTCAAGTGAGCTTCTGGTCGGAGAAAGAAGCAAGTGGACGATTTCTAATATCAAATAAAAAGTCAATTTTTCAACTAAAATTCGAAAAAAGATAAGGAAGGACACTTTATTTTATCAAAGGAAAAATCACAAGACCTCAATCCTAAATATCTATGCCCCGAAATACAAGGCAAATCTCATCTAAAAGAAACATACCTAAAAGCTCAAAACACATATTAAATCATATACCAACACCCACTCTCATCAATGGACACAAAGCGGGTTTCCAGCCAAATGGACTTATTTAAAGCTTCTCCCTAATGCAAAATAATTCCCCTCCCCTCAAAATTGACCATATAATTGGTCAAAAAAGCGAACAAAAAAGCAGTTTTTCTCTAAAAAGCCCAATAACAATTTTCAAATAGATGACTCAATGATAACCTGGCAGGAAGAAGTGTTAAAACAAACATGAAGGAATCATACCCAAACTTATGGGACAAGACTGTGCTGAGCACACCTGCAGAAAAAGTCTTCCACAAAAACCTAAAAGCTCTAGATCACCTCCAAACTCAGGAGAGCAGAAATGCACGAAACAAAAGGACCATAGAAGAATCAGCAAAGTTGGTTCTTTGTGGTCAACAAGATAGATAAACCCTTAGCCAGACTAACTGTCCAAATTAACAAATCAGAAATATTCAGAACTCATCCAGATTCAATAAAAAGCCTTAAACAAACTTGAAATCTGCCGGTTTTCTTACTTATTAAATCAAGGAACAGATAAACCATTCCTTCCTAAGGAAATAGAAGTCTTAAAGGTCTCATCAAAGAGCCCAGCCCAGGTCGTTTAGTGCAGAATTCTATCAGACCTTCATAGAAGACCTCGTACTTCAAACTATTCCATTTGGATATGAAGCCACAATTACTCTTATACTAAACACACAAAGGAAAAGGGTTTCCCTCTGTGTGAACTGTGCCTGATCAGCTCCCAAGGCATGCAGGGATGGTTTAGTATGGAAGAGGGATCCGTATACAAACTGAAGGAACAAAAATGCATGATCATTAGATGCTGATCATTTGACAAAATTCAACACCCCTTCATGATAAAAGCCTGGAAAAGAATGCAAGGACTCAAATGTAAAGCCATTCAGCCTGGCTAACATTAAACTAAATGGAGAAACTTCAATCCTAAAATCAGGGAATGCCCATTTTTTATTCAATATGAATTCTGGCCATTAAACGATTTGGTTTCACTTTTGGGATATGATAGTATATTTAAGTATTGTCACATACAAAAGCCAACTTCAGGCTGGACCAAACTCAAATCCTCCTCCTCAAAAGTCAAGCCGAGTACTTAGAAACGACACCCTTATGCCCAAATAATATAAAGCCTGTCTTTAGCAAGTAAAAAAGATTTTTTGAAAAACTCTAGGGTTTTTGGAAGGTCCTCATGGTTGGCAGGATTAATATAGTAAAATGGCTTTTACCTCTCCTTCACTTCTGAATTAGACAAGACAATTTGGAAATTCATCTGGAACCAAAAACCCACCTCAACAATAAAAGGACTTCAGGGGAATCGCTATCCCAGACTCAAGCGTAGTTGGTGGACTGAATAAATGGAATAGGGTGAAGACCAGAAATGAACCCACCTATGGTCTTTTTTGACAAAAGGGGCCAAACCATCAATGGAAAAAAGATAGCTTTTCGTCATTAATCAACATGTTCATGTCCATCTTCACCCTGTAACAAGTCCAAGTGGATCAGCCTCCATCAAGCACAGACACTCAAACTAATAGAAGAAAAACTGGGAGGGCTGGGCAGGAAAAAATTTCCCTGAACAAAACACCAATGGCTTATGCTCTAAGATCAGAATCACTGATCTCATAAAACACAAAGTGTAAAGCCAAAGGATACTGTGGTCAGGACAAGCAGAACAGATGGAAAGATCTTTCTGGGATATGCCTGGGAACTGTCCGTTTGGGGTTCAGGATTCGCAGCTGAGGAATGCAGGTTGTTCAGCATCTTTGGTCATCAGGGAAATGCAAATTCCCTGTAGATTTCCCTCACACCAGTGAATCTGAATCAAAAGCTGATTCAGTGTGGCCGGTCTAAGCACTCCTCCATTGTTTTTGCAGAAGCCTTCCTGTCTGGGGTTCATTTGGACGATGAACATGAGGATCCAGCTATACCTCTCTTGGGCAATACAAAAAGATGCCCCAACATATAAAAAAAGACATGTGCTCCCACTATGTTCATTTTATAAAAGAAAGAACCCAGATGAAGAGGAATGGATTGGATCCACAATGGAATATTACAAAGCTTTTACAAGGCTGTTTATCATCTGTCAGCAATCAACATACTTATGCCTCATACTGATGAAGCCCCAATCTTGATGGGGAACAAAATGAAACTCAAGGCGGATGATCAAAATGAAAGCTTCCTCCTTCTTTAAAGAACAGGGCAGGGAAGAGAGGCCAAAAGATTAAAACAGAGACTGAAGGAACACCCATTCAGCCTCGATGGCTAGCTCACTTAGACAAGATGGATGGCTGGTGCAGACCGACAGGAGCGGATCTGCCTGAGAGACTTCTACAGACAGCTAGAGAACAGGACCCCATGTCCAGGTTAAGGCGAAGGGCTTGAGACCCCATATGTACCCAACAATGCCAGCAACCAAGAGCTTCCAAGGGACTGCCACTATGTTTTTAAAAACTGACCCTGGACTCCTGACCTCATAAAACCCCTAAACAGCACCAGTGGAAGGGAAGCCCTGGGTCCTGCTAAGAATGAACCCCCCCAGTGAACTTCAGACTGTCGGGGAGGGGGCGGCAATGGGGGAGGGGTGGGGAGGGAACACCCACATAGGAAGGGGGGGAGGGAAGGGATGTTGCGGAAACGGGAAAGGAATAACCTTTCAATGTACATAAGAAATACTCAAGAAGTTAATAAAAAAAAAATATGCCTTGCAGAAACAGGTTACTGTACAAGAAATGGAGAAATTGTGGGAACAGTGTCTACCCTTTGGCAGAGAATATAATACAGTAAAATAATACATATATTAAATATAAATAGAAAAATAATGGCTTCGGTTTTTATCTTAAATTTTCCGTACATGTGTGTGTGCGTGTGTGTGTATGTGTCTATGTGTGTGTGTCTGTGTGTGTGTCTATGTGTGTGTGTGTGTGTGTGTGTGTGTGTGCGTGTGTGTCTATGTGTGTGTGTCTATGTGTGTGTGGAGTACCATGCATATGTAGATGTGGGTGTTTGTGGAGACCAGATGTTAATGGTGGATCTCCTCTTGAGTTGCTCTCCTATAGAGAATATCTTTGAATCTGTATGGATGTGGCACCTGTCAATAAATAAATCTGATGGCCCATGGTTTAGAGAAGAAATAGGAGGGGAACAGCCTGAAGGCAGAAAGGATCTTGGGATGGCGTGGTGGGAGAGTCACACAGGAACGTATAACAAGCCAGGCAACATTTGCACCTGAGAACAGATACCAGGCACTTGGCAGAGTGTAGCTCACAATAAATGGTTATATTTTGTTATGGTCTGCTCCAGGAAGAGCCTAGCTGTATGGCCAAGGTATTTGTAAATATATTTTGAATCTGAGTTTTATTTCGGGTTGCATGGGACTGGGAGGGAGAGCCAGGCATAACTCCACGCTACCTTACTTTTTGAGACGAAGTTTCACTGAACCTGGGCTCAGGCTTTCACTGTTTTTGTCCTGGTTAAGGTTCCAGATTTCTTCCTGCCGTCAGCCCATTTTGTGTCTCCCTCTTTTGATGCTCATTTATATCACCCCTGAGAGCTTCATCTAGTAGACTAGAAGCACTTTACAGAGTGAAGCCCTCTCTGCAGCCTCAGATTTGTATCAGGTATTATTTTGGGGATTTGTTTGTTTGTTTGTTTTGTTTGTTTGTTCTGAGACAAGACCTCTGTAGCGTACTGGTCTCCTAGCTACTGTGTGGCCAAGGATGATGACCTTGATGACGAGGATCCTTTGCTTCTACCTCCGAGTTCTGGATTTCACGATGTCTCTGATTATAAACACCAGGCCTGTTTGCTTATGTTGTTGTGCTGGATGAAGCCCAGGGCTTCATGCATGTTAAACAAGCATTTCACCAGCTGAGCTCCTTCCTAGGGTCAGCTTTTTAAGTTCTTTCTGTGCTTGTAAGACTCACCTTTAACTTTGCACATAGGGATTAAAAAGGCAGGAAAAAGACATAAAAATGATACCAGGCACTATCCTAATATACAAGAAGGAGAACACAGGTGTGGTGTCACCAAGAGATAAAGGGCACTGGCCACTAGAAAGATCTTACCGCTCATGTGCCTCACTTGAGGATGTAAAAGCAAAGTAGGGCTGTGAGATCCATTAACTGGGATTATTTATTTGGGAATTGAGCACGGGCTTCCAGCATGGGTGATGGTCTAAGTTCTCATTCTGGTTTAGTTTGAGCCTAGATAAAATCCCTAAGTCTCTTGGACTCAAGACCCTTCCAGCTCTGGTACTGCAGATTTTACAGCTTCACATCGACACACACTGTAAATACTCAGCTGGAACAATGAGTACCCTGCCAGGTTCAGAATCACCAATATCATACAGACCACACCGGGCTGTGGTGCAGGGGTAGAACACTGGCCTCAGAGTGAGCACTGGGGTTCAGTCCCCAGCACTGGGAAAACAAGACCACAGACTGGATGCTACTAGAGCCCCAAAGGCTGTTGACTTTCCCAGTCTGACCAGGATGAACCTGAGTGTGCAGAAGAACACGAGAGGAAGCAGCAGGAAGGAGGAAAGGAGGAGAATCAGCCTATGGGGATGTTTATAGAGACACTGGAAGCAGGCGGCTCCAACGATTCTCCTAGTTTCTGCCCAAGGGAACCTTCACTCACCAATTTCCAGCACACTGTCATCATCCAACGTCTCTGCAAGGCAGAACTCGGAGACAGAAGCTGCAGACACCGCTGGACAATCAGTTTGGCCACTTGATGAATCCATCCCCGTGGGAAGGTGCAGTTCTCCAGGTTCCTGAGAGAACCCAGAGCCTGGGCTGTGGGAGACACAAAAACCATCCTCGGGGTTGCCCATCATCAGAGCCAATGACTTACACACTCTGTAATGTAGGAGGCACACCTAGCTGAGGCCCTCCCTCATGTCCAAATCCTGTCCAAGGGCAGGAGGAGTCAGCACACAGCAGCTCCTGCTGCCCTCAACACTGTTTCCTCCATCCTCCCCAACCTGTCCGTTCACCCCATCTCAGAAATGTCAGATTATTCTTGGGACTCTGAGGAGTCAGGCCAATGAAACTGAAAGAGGTGTAACTAACCGTATAAAGAAGAGATAGAATAGTTTAAATCAGTTATAAAAATTACAACTAGTCAGGGAACAAGCCCAGGCCTGAGGATGAGGCATTCATTCATAAATAAATAAGTCGTTATTTGGAAACTGGGATGCAGGTGGAAAAGCCCAAGTTACACCCAGATTTCATACCCATGTCCCCACCTGCACACATGTACGGGACAAACACACTAAATAAGGAGGGAGGAGGAGGAGGAGGAGGAAGGGAAGAAGAAGATAAAATACTATTTTATAAACCTACCAAACTTTTCTTGATGTTTTTCTTATCTGGGAATTGTTGGTTTCTAAATCCAATATCTTCAAAGAAGCAAAATTTGACAAAATGTTGACTAGAAAAGAAAAATAAGATTGGAGTTAGGCCAGACACAGTTCCTAGGACACTGAGTATTTAAAATGGTGGAAGGTGATATAGTATTCAGACTGCAGACCCCAGGGGAGGAGCGACTCCAAAAATGGAGCACGTAACCTGTAGTTTGGTGTGTAAATTGTACTTTACCTAATCTGCTCATTCATTGGTGTGAGAGCCTCGCTGAGGATCTGGTGTCCTCACAGTTCCTATGACATCAGTGGCATCTAATTCTTGAGTATTTAGTGGCTTTTTGCACAGGAGCATGTGTACAGTTCTTACCAAAGGGCACGGCTTCAAAGCATCTCCCAGAAAACCCAATCTCTCTGAGTTTCTTGCAGGAAGCAAGCGCAGCCATGAGAGACTCACAATTCGAAAGGAAATCACATTTCAGGTGGAAATCATGCAGATTTGGAGAGTTCTGAATCAATTTAACTGGAAAAGAAGAAGGATGTTTAGGAATTAAAGAAGGCCACAAATTCCTGTCAAAGGTGAACCCTCAGTCCATGAGCTGCAGCCACATTGGTTAAACAGGCAGTGACACAATATCTAGAGGTCAGACTACACTGGGCTTATGCTCTGCTTCTGCAACTGGCTAGTGAGCAGATGACCTGGGACAAGTGCCTGCCCATCTCTGGATCAGGTTTCTGCTTCGTCTTTCACCTTCAGTGTCAGCACTGTAACACCTCTGTGTTTGCACACCACACTGTACAGAGTAACATCAAAGGGAGACGACTCTGAAGCACAACTTCAAATGCTTTTAATTAAATTATTTAGTCGTTGAGTGTGTGTGTGTGTGTGTGTGTGTGTGTGTGTGTGTGTGTGTGTGTGTGCATGGAAAACAAAAAGTGCCATTACATATATATGTGTTGATCAGAGGACAGCTCTTTGGGGAAATCTGTTTTATCCTTTTGCCGTGGGATCCCACAGATCCAACCTCAGTTATTGATTGGACTTGGCAGTCATGGAGGAATCTTCTTGGTCAGAAGAGGTTTGATTGGTTGGTTGGTTTTGTTTCTGTGGGTCATGGAAGTGTGAAATCACATAGGCAGGGGCTGGCTCTAAAGCTCTGACAGTCCTTGGGCATCCTCCCAAGTGCTGGGATTACAGGCAGGAGCCACCACAGACCTACTCTAGTGACTTCCCTAGTATGTAAAGCCCATGTCAGTCCCAGCTTTACATTTCTTCAGTGTTCAGTGTTTTAAACACTAGGACCTGATGGCACTTTAGTCATTTTGCTGAATGACATGTTCTAGAAAGATGGCTGCACAGCTGTCTGTGAACAGGAGTTAGGGTGGGGAGAAACAGAGAAAAGGTCCAGGCTGCTCCCAGTCGGATCCCTTCCCCCTGAGCAGGCGGATCTGCATGTGTGGCTAACACAGCAGCAGAAGGGAACGCCTCACACTGCTGTGGACAGGAAGGGTTCAGAGTGGACAGCTCAGGCTGTGCAGTCAGATCTGCTGTTTGAAGAGACATTTTCACAGATGGATAGACCTGAGCCGTCAAGGCTCCCCCAGTTGAAGATCAGCAATGGTCATCGCTGTCTCCTCACACAGTGAGTCTGAGACTGAGCTACATCTGTGAAGGGCTCAGATCAGTTCCTGACATTAAAGACTCGAGTTAAAATAAATCTCTGCCCTCCTAAAGATTAGAGCACCGATCCCATAAAGGCTTCCCATGGACGGTTCCACGATGTCCAGGCCCAGAGCGCTCTAACTGACGATGATTTTGCCTCTCAATCACTGGCCAATGTAGCTCCATCTCACCGTGAACTTTGAGATCCAAGCACCGCCCTTACCTAGTTTGGAGGGTCAGACTCCGTGGAGGTGGATGATCAGCTTCTCCATGTGATGGAGGTTTGGGAACTCTCGAAAGGACTGAGCACATCTGGGAGCCAATTATTCTCACAGATTCTTTCAGGCCCGGAACTTGTCCAGGTTATGGAAGAGCGATCTGGAAAGAAGGCATAGTTTCCATCACTCAAGAGCTCCAAGTGCAAGTTCTCAAGGGTTATGGATCACATGCCATATTCATGCTCCCAAGATGGAGCTCTCTGACATCCTAACATCTGTGTAGAAGCACATCCATGAATACACTGCCAGCTGCAGCATCTGCCTGATCATGGAGGATCTCAAGGAAGCCCTGTGAGGTCTGGACTCCTAAAACTAAATAAAAGACATCTCCACAACCAACAGTGGGAACACCTCTTTGGACATGCCAAAGCACACACAGCTAGTTCCTGCTTCCAACTCATAAAAGGTAAAAATATTGGGATTAAAAGACACATGTACAAAAGCTTAAATTATAGAATTCTTTAAGGAAACTGATAACGTCAGACCTTTTGAACTTACAATGGATCTTGAGATGCTATAAAAAGCAGTAGCAAAAAAGGAGATACATTAGACCTCATAAAAATTAACAATTATTCATGTATCAGCATAAAGAGATGAAATGACAACATATAGAATGGGAGAAAAAGTTTTTCAAACAATGTGTCCGATAAAGGTTTTGATGGATTTATTTTTGTCAAGCTGGGGATGGGCCTTGCACATGGTAGGCAAATGCCTTCCCAGTGAGATACCTCACTTATAACCTAAGAGTTTATTGCCCACACTATGCAAAGAACTCCTACAGCAGAACAATTTGTTTTGCTTTCTGAGAAAGAGTCTCTTTCTGCTGTCGAGAACTCATTATGTGAAGTTGGCCTTTAGGACTCATGACAATCCTTTTCCTCAGCCTTTGGGAGTGTCAAGATTAAAGTACAACCATGTATGCATCATCAAATCTTCAAATTACAAATTTGAATACATATTTCGAAAAAAAAAAAAGCTATTATGAGCGATTGAGGATATGTTGGTCTCATTCAGTCACCCCAGAGAATGATAAATCCCAGCCACAGGAAAGAACACTGAATGACTGGGGTATATATTTTATGGAGAAGGGCAAAGAAAGAAAAATAAACACAAGGAGATGCAGAAGGAAGAGAACTTGCTGCTGGGGGGGAGGTGGGATGGGCAAACAGTGGGAAACACACTCAGTCCCAAGGTTAAAATGTAGGGGAGGTGCTGATAGTGTCTGGTTCCCAATTGGTTTGATTTGGTCAATAAAGTAGGGAGACAATTGCTGGGAGAAGGGTAAAAGTTAGTTTCCTAGTCCCAGGAGGGAAAGCCAGACACAGGAAAGAGCAGGCGCTTTTGCAGGCTTTGGAATGAGAAGATGCACAACCCTGTAGGATCTTGGGGAATGGCAGCCTCCAATTGTCTGATACAGGCTGGCTGATAAGGCTAGGAAGGAGATCCCACCCAGCTATTGTGTTATTTTGCAAGTCCCATAGCAACAAGCTGAAAATTTTTTCTTTCCATGAGCAAAGGCAGAGATAGAGAGAAGAGGTCTACGGATGGCGGCTTGGTGAAGCTGGTCAGGCAATTAGGAACGTGCTTGGTGAAAGGGATAGGCTTATAAGACTGTTGGGGAGCAAACTGAGAGGATCGCATAAGGGGGACTCAGTGGCAACTGATCTCAGAGCTAGGCTGGAAGCAAGGGCTGCTGCCCCGGGGAAAGCAAAGTGGTAGCGTGTTTTTAAAATTGCATGCAACAGTTAAACTCAAAGAAGATGCCGAGGGTCACAGATGTCACCCCAATGACTGGGAGGAAGAGGCAGGAGGGGTACCATGAGACGGCCAGCCTATGTTACAAAATTCCTCAGCCTAGGCTATAAAATGAGACCCTGGCTCAAAGCATTAGAATGGCCATAGGAACAAGCAGGTCTGCTACTCCTAGATCTATATCCAAACCAGCTGACAGCAGGAATCAAGCGGGCACTTGTAACACAAGTAATCACTATACCATTCTTCATAACACGCAGAAGATGGGAACATCCAGTGTTCATAGTGAGTGAAATGATGAACCAAATGCAGAAGCACAGCCCACCCTGCCTCCTCAGCTCTCTCAGAGGACAAAGATGGGAACAGACACTTCTCCAACACAGTGACGTGTATGCACACGACGGGATATTACTGACTCTGGGAGTCCCCATCCTCTCACCGCTACCTCCTGAGTGCTCAGACTGTGCACATGTATAACCAGGCGAACTTTTATGCAGTGCTGGGACTTGAACACAGAGCTTTGTGCAATCTACCCATCAAAAGAACATCCCTGGTCCTGCCTGATCTCTATCACATGAGATAAACATTTTTAAATCTGCGGGATGGTATTTATTATCAGAGTCAAGAATATTTTTTATTTTCTCAGAGACTAGAAGTTGGAGCACGCTTGCAATCTGGCACTCCGGAAGTGGCATGAGGAGGCTCAGACAGTTCAGGTAATGGCTGAAGACACAATGAATTCAAAGCCAGACTAAGGTACACGAGACCCTCTCCTAAGAGTGACATATGGCACCGGGATATGGCTCTGTGAGGAAAAGCACTTGTCCCAAGCCTACCAACCTCATTTTAATCCCAAAGATTCATGATGGGAGGGAAGAATGGCATTGCTGAGGTTGCTCATGCCCATACCTATGCTATGGAATGGTCATGTGCTCATGTGCACATCTGCGCGCGCGCACACACACACACACACACACACACACACACACAAATATAAACAACATTCAAGTAAGAAAAAATTAAAACACACAACTGTAGATAAGAAATGCATTCGTCATATACCCAAAAGATGCCCCAACATATAACAAAGACACGTGCTCCACTATGTTCATAGCAGCCTTATTTATAATAGCCAGAAGCTGGAAAGAACCCAGATGCCCTTCAACAGAGGGATGGATACACAAAATGTGGTACAAATACACAATGGAATACTACTCAGCTATCAAAAACAATGACTTTATGAAATTCATAGGCAAATGGATGGAACTGGAAAATATCATCTTGAGTGAGGTAACCCAATCACAGAAGAACACACATGGTATGCACTCATTGATAAGTGGCTATTAGCCCAAATGCTTGAATTATCCTAGATGCACAGAACACATTAAACTCAAGAAGGATGACCAAAATGTGAACACTTCACTCCTTCTTTAAAAGGGGAACAAGAATACCCTTGGCAGGGAATAGGGAGGCAAAGTTTAGAACAGAGGCAGAAGGAACACCCATTCAGAGCCTGCCCCACATGTGGCCCATGCATATACAGCCACCCAATTAGATAAGATGGATGAAGCAAAGAAGTGCAGGCCGACAGGAACTGGATGTAGATCTCTCCTGAGAGAAACACCCAGAATACAGCAAATACATAGGCCAATGCCAGCAGCAAACCACTGAACTGAGAACGGGACCTCCATTGAAGGAATCTTAGAAAGGACTGAAAGAGCTTGAAGGGGCTTGAGATCCCATATGAACAACAATGTCAACCAAAAAGAGTTTCCAGGACTAAGCCACTATCCAAAGACTATACATGGACTGACCCTGGGCTCCAACCTCATAGGTAGCAATGAATAGCCTAGTAAGAGCACCAGTGGAAAAAGAAGCCCTTGGTCCTGCCAAGACTGAACCCCCAGTGAATGTGATGGTTGGGGGGTAGGGTGGTAATAGGGGGAGGATGGAGAGGGGAACACCTATATAGAAGGGGAGATGGAGGGGTTAGGGGGATGTCCCAGAAACCAGGAAGGGAAATAACAACTCAAATGTAAATAAGAAAGCACTCAAGTTGAAAAGATGGGGAGAAATGTATTCCTAAGCATGAAACAAAGACAAAAGCTAGCCTAGTTATAATTATGAAATAAAAAATCCAAACATTTACGTTGTTATCAAAATGTATAAATAACACATAAAAGCACGTAAATAAATTTAATGAATATCAGATAAAGTCTGTACTAAAAGTCATCACGTATTACTCAAGCAAAGACAAAACTAATAGATATTTTTCTTAGTTGGTTTCTGTTAACTTGAAACAAGCCAGAGATATCAGGGATCCTAAATTTAGGATGCCTTTAGGGAAGTCTGCATTTTTTGATTAATGATTGATAAGGGAGGGCCTTGCTCAGTGGGGTTGAGAGTGCCAATCCTGGTCCGGAGGTTGGGAGTTTGTTGTGGTTTGCCTTGGAGTTCTCTCTGAATTTGTAAAATAAAGGCAAGAGGGGTTGGGATTTAGCTCAGTGGTAGAGCGCTTGCCTAGGAAGCACAAGGCCCTGGGTTCTGTCCCCAGCTCGAGAACCATAAATAAATATAAAGGCAAGAGCTCGAGATTTGGGCAGAGGGAGGAGTCAGGAGTGAGAGGGGAGGAGTCAGGAGAGGGGAGGAGGCAGGAGGGGGAGGAGTCTGGAGGGGGAGGAGTCAAGGGAGGAGAAAGGAGAAGCGAGGAGAGAGTTGTCTTGGGAGAAGGAGAAGCTGGAGACCTGGCAAATAAAAGGTGCAAGGGATGAGGGATTTGGGAGCTAGGAATAGGACAGTGTAGGGTGGATCTGCCCAATCTAGACACAAGATTGTTTTCATATTAATTGAGTTGCGTTTTCTTTGTACTGGCCGATTCCGGTTGGAGAGGAAACTGCAACAAACTGCAACAGGAGTTGAATAAGAAGGCAGTTATTCCAAGGAAATAAGCACCCTTGGGAAAGGAAGCTACACTCCTCTTTGGTCTTATCTCCAGTTCCTGCCATGAAATCATTCAATGATGGTCTTGTGACCTGGGAATTGTAAGGTATGATAAACACTTTTAGCCCCAAGTTTCTTCTGGTCAGAATGTTTTATTACAGCAACAGAAACATAAGGAAGACTATATTGTTCTCACTTTTTCATTCTTTTTCTAGAGAAGCTAAACCCCCTCTTCCTTCTGACAACCAGAGTGGGGATAATTCTCCAGCATCATCTTACACACAGTCCACCATTTACTAATAACAAATAATTTAAGTGCCCTTAAAAGCTCCTCAAGCAAAGATGTTAGCGAACTTTGTGTGAAAGTCAGTCTATGATTCAGGGCCTTATATTGAATTGTACACTGCTGCAAACAGTCTTTAGATATGAAAGTGTTTAGATCTCTCCTATCAAGGCACAGATATGAAGAGATGAAACTGAGAAATTTATTCATCTAAGCTGAGAATGAGAAAACAGTGTCAAGCAGAATGGTTATGGGAGTACACTTGAAAATACCTGGAATCTGG